>NC_134403.1:78761998-78931998 GCF_038048845.1 Mixophyes fleayi | reverse complement strand
TTGGGATTTGTTCCCCGTGGTGGTGGACGTACGGCGGTTTGCGCCAGTCCACTTGTGATAGTGTTGTCAGCTTGAGAGTTGTTTCGCAGTGCCCTTTCTCCGCCACCATAGGTCTAGTTAAAATTAAAATCATAATAAAAAATGGCAATTTTTAATAACTTATACAAGTCTCCGTGTGTTTATTTGCATGCAAAGGTTTAGAATTATAAGGTTGATGTAAGGTTTACGAAACATACACGATTGATTGATACATTGATTTGTTGGCTGTCACGTAAAACCCTGCTGTCTATTTGACAGCCACGTCCGCCCTTTTATGAAACTCATGTGTGCAAGTGTTAACTAACAGCTACTTCAGTTGGTAACTGTGTCACTGTCACACGTCCTACATGTAATGTGAGTGTTCTACTTATGTACTGCCATTGCTAAAAAAAAAAATCCTCAACGTCGACCCCTATACTAGAAAAATACTGAAGACCAATGTATATCAATTGATTTACCCTCTGCCAATTCACATGCCATTTTCAATCCCACACGTTCAGCTTCTTGGCTAAGTGAGAAGGCTAGAGGCAGTGGCAGACTGGCCAAGGAGTCGGCTTGCCCAATTGCAAGTGGGCCCCTGATGCAGTTGTCTCCCTTAAATATTAGACAATATGTTAAAAATGTTAATGATCTTTTAGTAGCTTGAAAATATAATAGAAGCTCCAATATTATTACTGTATACAACTAAGATTTATGTTGGATTACTATTTCAATAAAATCATTTTTCGAGGATACTTTATATTCAAAAAAATAATAAATAGCATTGAAAAAATAATTCTGATTCGAGGCCAATGCATACGTTGCATAGGCTTGGATCTTTACTATTGCGACTGGGCTTAGCTGGGAATCCCAGCCTGGGATCATGACGTGCAGCCAGAGTCAACTTTGTATCGAGCTATTGCATATATTGCAAAGACAGCAAATATTTTTGATTGTGTCGGCCTCATTTTGAGTGTGCTTTGTCAGCTCTTCACCTTATGCTTGCTGTGCTTTATGTGTTTTATAAAAGGTATGTATTTAATTAATATTTTTATATACTGTGGCCATATGCCCTTTAATTTAAATATAATTTATTTGTTTTCATTGTATAAAATTAGTGCAAAAATACTAGGTAGTATATATATTTATGCTGCAGTATCAAATAATAATATATACACATAATGCAAGTTTAATAAATAATGATACCTTTTATTTACTCTACAGTTAAAATGACTGTGATTGTTAAAAGTAATATTGGAATTGTTTTCTGTTGTTTTGAACTTTGATGTATTAAAGCTATTGTTAAATGATGGTGAGAGTATGGATTCCAGTTGCAACAAGTGTAAAATTTGTAGCACTTGTCCATTGTGTGTACTAAAAATTTTGGCACCCAACAGACTTCATGACAAGGTATATGATAACCTTTATGAACTTTATAAAGTTATCTGCGCACTATCAATTAATCAAGTCCAATGTGAGAAGACAGTTTCAAAGCTAAAGATCATAAAGACAAGACTAAATGATTCATTGTCTGAGGAGAACTTGGAATCAAACATGTTGCTATCCATTGAAAAGGAATTGTTAGATGAATTGGATGCAGAAGCGATTATTGCAGATTTGCACAATCATCTAGTGAATTCAAACAAATGCTCTTAACAAATGCTCTTAATATAATGGATTACAGGAAATATACTTTTGAACTACTTGTTAAAGTAAAGTCAATTATTGCTGGACTGGCATTGCTGTATAGACCTCTCTTTAGCTATGGGGTCACAGTACTTACAGACACAATATTCTTCAGACAGTAGCCCCTCGCACTGTCTCCGAGCTCCAAGATTAGCAGAACTTTTCTTTACACCCCCTTGAATTGAACAGTGTAATTGGCTGGACCGATTGGCTTAACAATTTCTCCTTCATTCCCACATCCTCAGTATCACTACCTGAACCAGTCTCCATCACTTGATCACCATTCAAAAATAGAATGTCCTGGAAAAAAATAAGGATGACCGAAATACTGGAAATGGAAAAACAGAAAAACCGCTGCTCCATGATGTGATAACAGACTTTCCAAAGTCCTTGGCTCAAGTTTTAGTAACTGGGATCTTAGGTCTCCCGGCACAGATTCACGAGTGTCATCCTCGACTATTTTAAACCTTCTCCAGGTTGTTCTCTGCAGTGGATGGAACGGACTCAAGTGTCTCTTTCCGCTACTTTCAGAGATGTGGTGCTGGTCATCAAAACTTGGAATGGGCCTTCTCACCTGTCTGTGAGCGTAGGAAACTACAGTCGATAACATACTCTCCCAGTCCAACATTATGACAGTACAGTGTATAACATATCAGGAGACAGTGTTTCGAACATCCTTTTTTGCTATCTCACTATTTGCTTCTCTTTATAAGATTTTGAACAGTCTCTTCATAATTACATTTTAACTCATCACAGGATTCTACCATCAAGTGAGGTCAAAAGTATTTTAAATCCAATTTAAACCAACCGATTTATATGTACTGCCTACAGTATTATAGAGTATCAACCTTATAATAATCATAACTAGTGATCACAGTGTGCGATCGCTTAGCCGTTGATACCGGATTTCTGCTGGTGAAATGAGGAATGATAACACTATACATTTCTTCGAATTTGAACAATAAATACCTTTAATGTAAATTTATATTTGTATAAGTAACCTTTAAGTCTTACTAATAAACTAATGTGAGTTGGAACTTTATTAAATGTGTACTATTTATAAATGTAAGTGGAAATATAAGTGTTTGTGTTGTTTTCCCGTGCAATTGCATCATTAGATGTGGCGTACTAATCGCAATCGCACAGGAAACTAATATTAATTAAGTTAGCTTATTTCATACAATTATTTGACTTCTACAACATATGCAAATTTTACTGTCATAGGAGTGTAGAGACAGATTAGCAACTATCATCCAGTATGATAAAAACATGTAATTAACTTGATTCTCAGCATCACAAAATTGGTTCTTCTGCTAAGAAATCATTATATGCAACCCGTTGTCCTTTTTATTATATGTGGAGATAAAGTGTTATTGTCAAACTAAAATAATTTGAAAATACTGTCACTCTTTAATACAATATCTGGATTTATATTGATTTATTCAATATTGTATCTTTATAGGTACCTTGAATAGTTTTCTAAGTAGAGGTGCTACCAACCAGCCATTTTTAACATCAATTAAAGAAAAAGAAGAAGAAGCTGATTATGAAATTGGTGCACAAACAATCCTTATACATAAATGTTCTTCTATGTTTTGCATGTAACCCAAAACTTGATGAAAATCTAACTTTCATTTATATTAAGAAATACAATTTCATTAGATTAAAAGCACAAAATATCTGAGTGATACAGTGATTCTAAAATTGCTGTGTGTGTCCTATGACCCTTTTATTACTTATTCTTGTTTCACTTTCATTAAAATTGAAGTATTGTTTTGTTTTATTTATTTCCCTTTTATATGTCCTGCTAGTAGTAAATGGAATACATCATTGGATTACAATCTGACCTTCTAAAATCCCCACCTATGTCATTCCCTACAGATCTCTATAGGAATTATTTGCTCGTTGGAGATGCAGCATAAACAGGAACAAGCCTGGACTGGTACACAGAAGGTCAGGCGGAGGAATGTCAGACAGGTAAGTTCGGTACCAGGGAGATCAGGCAGCTCAGGGTCAGACAGGCAAGATTCGGCACACGGGAGATCAGATAGCAGGAGCACACAGGGAGCAGCACAGGACTCAGTAGCATGGCAAACAAGTTTCACTGACACTGTACAAGTGTCAGTGCGAGCCTTAAGTAGAGAGGCAAGTTTAAAAAACCCGCCTCTGAAGATGAGTAATGTGACCAACCTCTCGGAAGCACCACACCAAGAAGCCAGTTCTGGAGCAAGGAGAGTTCCATTACAATAAAACTTCATATTTTAAGATTTCTGTGCAATTTAACAGGTTATACAATCACAATATGTCATGTATGTTATGACGAATTTCGAACAAGATGGTAATTATTGTCATTATCCGGATTCCTTTTCCCTTAAAGATCGGAAATGTCTATCACGCCAACAATAATATCCATAGATCTTTCGATTATAACCAACATGAGTATTAGTTATAGATTGTTATTGAGAGTAAAGCTTCGGGTCACTATAGTTGACAATGTGTACATTATAATCATATTATAAAGACAGAATTGTTTTCTACAGACACTTGTACCTCAGTATACAACCAGAACCGCTGATGTATTATACATTCATTTTAAGGAATATTTTTGTTAATCCTCTGATACATGATCTCAACTAAATTCTCAATTCTTCAGTAATCAGCTCAAATTAACTTAAAATTATCTCGATTTGAGTTCGCTCTGAACATTCATTAGGTCTTTTGATAGTTCATTTATATTAAAAGTGATATAATTATGATTGTGTACAATAATAGTCAATGCTATTTAGGGCAAAAGAACAAAAAAGGAAGAAGGAATCCCACACTGGGTTGCACCACACCAAATAAACATAAATTGCAGCTACAAAACAGCGTCAATTGCTAGCCTAATCAAAAGCAACCACAACCCCTCCCCACCCCCAAAAAAAGCAGCGCTGAATAATATATATAAACTATTTTTAATATCTCAATAAATATAATACATAGGCCTCGTAAATTAGTAAATTGGTGATCAAAATCAAACATGTAAAAAACAGTGGAACTAACAACTGCATAAATGGAATCACAAATGATGTCTATAAATGGACTAAAGTAATGAGTATATCCTTGTAGCTCTAATAAATACATGGTAATTCATGTAAAGATATAGTCACAATAGAATCTCTCCAAGATTTCCAGCAAATCGGCCCATAAGTTGAAAGATGTATAGCAATCAAAGTAATACTGGTATATTAATGGTATTACACATCCATATCCCGAAGGAACCTCACTGGTTATATAATTCACTTAATTTTCTCAGCGGTTCCATTGCATTGCTGCAGCTCCCTGCTTATGACTCCGTTCGGGTGCTCTGTACACAACCGTGGGAGAACATTACCCAGAAACACAGCAGTATGATTCCTTGCCATCAGTGACGTTAGTGTCAGGGGCCGTCCCTGCTGTTTTTCCACTCGGCGGGGACGCTAGTATCGGCACATGAGTGCCTGATTGAATCCAATCACTGCCACTTCCTGCCCCTATTTAAACCTGGCTCTGATGCCATTAGGGTGCCAGAGTAACAGGTTATCCGCCTCTAGCTTCCCAGTGTTTGCTCCTCCATTGTGACCCAGCTTCCTAGACCACTCTCCTGATATTGCCTTCTAGTTGTGACCCGGCTTGTTGAACATCCTCCTTTCTGTGTGCTCCACTGTGTTCCTGCAACCTTGGCTTGTTTTGACAATTCTCCTGGATTCTCCCTTTGCACCACGCATTCCGATTGGCTTGACCTGGACCGTCTGACCCTTCTTTCACTACACCGACAACTGACTAATAGGACCGCGACCTGCGTGCCCTGTGCAGCGAAGTCCAAACCTCCTTGCGGGAGTCCCTGGTGAAAACCAGGGGTACGTTAGACTCCGCACCTACTAGCTCAGTAGCGCTAATACCGGTTAGTGTTCCCCTCTATTCGGGCCTGACAGTAATAACAAAGGTGAGTAGGTCTTCACATGCAAAGAACTGTAGAGATTATTTTGGTAGCAAGTTCCAATTAGATAAATTAGGGAACATAAATCCTGGAGGGAAAAAACTGGTGCCAGTGTAAATATAAAATGAGTCCAATATCAGATAAGTGAAACAGCAATCCCTGTGTAGTATAACTGACGCATTTCATCTGTTGAACCCAGACTATCAAATATGCTATTTAGGAACTTAGTATGATGTATTTTAGATTTTAAATCTCAAAGTAATTGACAATCCATTATTGCGCATGTAAATCCTTCACTTTGCTTTTATAGTGACTCACATGACCCTGCATCTAAGTTCCAGAATCATATTAATTGGACACTTAGATATACTTATCTCTTTATGATTCTCATTATTTACTGTGAATCTCATCATAAATTGAGTGTATTTAAATTATTGTCTTGTCCGTATGTTTGTGTTTAAATGAACCTTTATTAATACAATCACTTAAAACTGTTTGGGTACTCTTTAACGGTGTGGATAATTCCGACACCGAGGAGTACTACACTTAAATTCCGAATATGTGAAAAAGCGATTGTAATATAAGCAGACTTACCACCAAACCGACGCTGTAGATCTCCGATCGCAGCAGGCTGGTGACTGGAAATTATTCCGACGAGTCAGGTGTCTGTCAGTAGATTTTCAGGTCATCGCGACCTGTATCACTTTTAATAAAAAGCGGCAATGTCAGGACCCCGCAGGTTAAGTATTTAAACACTTAAGCCGAAATCCTACTGCGATAGGAGATCTACAGCATCAGTTTGGTGGTAAATCTGCTTATATTACAATCATTTTTTTCCACATTTTGAATTTAATTGTACTACTCCTCGGTGTCGGAATGGTGGTAATCGTGAAAATGATTACCACCGACTTATAAAAGCCAGTCATTGGTTATGTTAAATTTGTGTATTTAAATAAGGGTTCTAATATTGGGAAAACCCTTTTGATATCCTCCTGACATCCTGCCCCCCCCAAATAAAAAGCCATCTCATGTCACTGTAGGCTTTTGAGAAATTAATTAGACTACTCTTCTGTCCGTACTGGCCTTACTCAATAGTCACAACAATTTCCACACTTAAGTAATGAAATTTAACTTTAAAACCTCAGTAATTCTGTCAGATTACTCCCGGCCTCTACATATGTGGAGATGTTCCATAATATATCCCATAAGGATTATATATCCCCACATCGTTGATTAGCTATGGGCTTGCCGGACAATCATAAGTGTTCTTTCATTGTTTTTGGGGCTGTACGGTCATCAGGAGTTTCTGGATCCATCTGTGAAGATTTGCTATGGTGGAATTAATGAATTATCTTTCATTTACACCAGAGTGGGTTATTTTGGGCATGCTGCCGCCAAAAACACGTACTGCTAAAGGCAGTAAAAAAAATTCTTGGTTATTTCGGCTGTTGCGAGAAAATACATTCTCCACATGTGGATTCAGGGCTGCCCCCCACTCTTGACCTTTTTAAGGAGAAACTATTTGTTGTTATGAGAATGGCTGGAGGCCTCCCTGCAAAACACAAAACTCACAGGTAGATTTTTTTTACATTTGTGAAAGTTTTATTTACAGCTTGCCTATTCCTATGAGAGAACAATTGCAGAAATGTTTTTGCCAATCTCTTTGGTATGAGACGAATAGTTTTGCAACATCTACCTATCTCTCTCAGTGACTGATTGCTCTCAGACCCACGTTCTCTCTTTGTTTCTGTGCCTTGAACGTTATTAATATTGCCTTTAATGTTGTTGATTTCGAATCCTGAATATATATATCTTTTTGATTACAAATGCTTTTTGATATGTACATGTCTGAAGTTCTTCAATAAAAAAAAGTGATTATGTGAATATTAGATACTTTTTATTATTATTTTTTTTGTTTTGTTTTTTATTTTTATTTTATGGTGAGGGCTCCTCAATTTACTGCATTATATGCATCAAATAGTGATTAATACCTTAACCGAGAGAATGTGAAACTATTTGAAATTATTGTGATAACTCAATTTTTGCCTTTTTATTTATCTTAACAGTAATAGTGATATAAAGTGAATATTGTTATTTTTAATTAATTGCTGTTTGTAATTTATTATTTGTTTGTTATTATATTTATTATGAAAACTTTTTGAATATACTTATTATATAAAGTTTTTCTACCCCTAGGTGTCTTGGTTATCACTACCCATCACCAGGAGAAATACTCAAAAAACGTTTTACGGACCTTAGGGTAAGTGGTTTATTAAAATGTAGGGTATTATTTTAGATGAATACTGTAAAGTTATTATTTTCATTTAGTCCATTAAGACTGGTAATATTCAATAAAAAATATATATTTAGCTTCTTTCTTTTTTAATTAATTCTTAATATTGCTGCCTCTTATATTTAAGGATATCTTTTCCATAGCAAAAGCTGTGATATCTTCAGAATTGCAGTTATATTTTTTAAGGAGGTGTCTGGCTACAGTAGTCAGTGGTTTCATCTTTGATACATCGGGTCTTGCATTTTGGATATTACCGACATGTTCTAGTAACCTCTGCTTAAGGGTTCTGCTAGTCATGCCTACATATTTGAGATTGCATGTACAGTTTAAACAATATATCACTCCCAGGGTATAACAATTCATGAAAGTTTTAATTACATGTTTTCAGTGATATCTGTCTTTGAAACATTTAATCTTGACAGTATATCCAAAATGCTTGCATGCAAAGAATCTTGCGACAGATTTTGACAACCCTTTTTATTTTTAAATTAAGTTATATATATACATGTATCTATAGCTATATATATCTATATCTATATATATCTATACCTATAGATATATATATATATATATATATATATATATATATATATATATATATATAAAATCACCAATGGCACTATGTTAAAGAAAAACCGGTCAGAGCGCAAGTGGCTGAGCTTTCTAAAATTTTAAAGAAATGGCTGCAGCCTGAGGAGAATTCGCCTTCTCGGATTATTGAAGTTCTGGCGATAGATCACTGCATCCGGGGGCTGAACCGCGATTTGCAAAGGTGGGTTCTGCAATCAGACCCACAAACTTATGAAGAGCTTGCCATCGTGGTAGAAAGGTGTTGTGCGCTACAGCAAATAACTAAAGAGCCTGCATTTGTGCCAAAGCCGCTGCCACAGCAGAAGCCAGGCTTGACAATACTTGCTACAGGGCCCAATGGCAAAACTGCTACGGACAGAGGGCCAGGTGCAAAGCTGTCTAATCTGAAGTGTTTTGAATGTGGTGAGCCAGGCCACTTTAAGGCAGAGTGTCCTAAACTCCCGGAACCCACGGACTGTTCCGTGGCACATATTGGGCCTGCTTTTCCAAGCTGTTTTACCATGAGTCCCACCTCAGGAAGTCCTTGTTTGTTTCCGGGTGACTGTGCTAATCAACCAAAACCTTGTTCTGGCCTTGGTTGACTCGGGGAGTGAACGCTCATTGGTTTCCAGCTCTGCCTTACCCGAAACCATAACTTCTCGGTTGCCCAAGGTGAAGGTTCTTTGCGTACATGGCACGACAGAGGAGTATGAAAGAACAATACTACCAGTCACACTCAAAGACAAAACTGTTATGGTGGTAGCTGCCATAGCACCTAAACTCCCATATCCACTCATTTTGGGGCGAAACTTCCCACTGTTTAATGATGTCCTCGGTGAGCAGATCCAGCTGGACATGCTGGCAATTGATGCAACGGTCGGAAGCCCGGTCTTGAAGGAACCGCCTAAGAATCCACAACATCTGGGCATCGATCTTTGGGAATCGCCAAACCGGAATGCCATCCTGGAAGTCACAGCAGGAGTTCCACAAAAGCATCCACCTGCGGGGAAACATGGACAGTCCAAACTAGCATTGGTCGGTGATGTCGCAGATGAGCCCACCCCGCCTGTCAGTGAGGATACGGACTGGTCCGCAATACCAATTTTGTTTCCTCTGCAGGACTTTGCTCGAGACCAACTTAATGATGCTACTTTGGAACATGCCTTTAAAAGTGTGACTGAGGTAAATGGGGTAGCAAAAGCCGCCCAGCCTGCAGAAGGTATACCATATTTTATTGTTAAAAATAATTTCCTGTATAGAGTTGCTACTGTACAGGGGGAAAAAGTAGAACAATTAATGGTTCCTCAGGTCCATGTACCTCTAGTGTTAAAAGCAGCACATAGACATGTCTGTGGGGGACACCTAGGGGAGGATAAAACACGGGAACGATTTCTGCTTAGGTTTTACTGGCCCGGTGTACACATGGCAGTGAAAAAGTATTGCCGGTCCTGTCCCATTTGTCAGAGAATCTGTCCCAAACCCATGTACAGGGCACCTCTCATTCCAATACCAATAGTACAAGTTCCCTTTGAACAGATAGCTATGGACCTTGTGGGGCCACTGGAAAAATCTGCATGTGGGCACCAATATATACTAGTGGTGCTTGACTATGCAACCAGGTATCCAGAGGCAATTCCCCTACGAAACATAAAGTCCAGCACCATAGCTAAGGAACTTGTATTGATGTTTACACGTTTGGGAATACCCAAAGAAATTCTCACAGATCAGGGTACTCCATTCATGTCTAAACTGATGAAGGACATGTGCCATTTGCTAGGGGTTATGGCGCTTCACACCTCTGTATACCATCCACAAACAGATGGCTTGGTGGAACGCTTTAACCGCACATTAAAGCACATGCTCAGAAAAGCAGTGGCTCAAGAGAAAAAAGATTGGGACACTCTTATTCCCTATTTGATATTTGCCATCCGTGAGGTACCTCAAGATTCAACAGGGTTTAGTCCTTTTGAGTTATTGTTTGGGAGACAGCCCAGGGGTATCTTGGATATGTTAAAAGAAGGGTGGGAGCAGCAAGGTCCCAGGGAGCCAAATCTGGTCCACTTTGTGTCCCAAATGTATGAGAGGCTAGGAAAGATAGGGCCCATTGTGCAGCAACATGTAAAAGAGGCTCAGGAACAACAGAGAAAAAGTTATGATAAAAGTGCTGTTGTTCGATCTTTCAAGCCTGGGGACAAGGTCCTAGTCCTGGTTCCCACCCAGGAAAGCAAATTTTTTGCCCATTGGCAGGGTCCATATGAAGTTCTAGAGGCTGTCGGTACTGTCAATTACAGAGTCCACCAGTTAGGTAGGAGAAGGGAGGAGCAAATATATCATGTTAACCTCCTTAAACCTTGGTATGATGGGGATACCTCTCCTCAGGTAGTGAGTACTGCCATTGAAAAGTCTGAAGTGCCCATAGAGCCAGCTTTGTCCATTCAGCAGAGACAACAGACTGAAGAAATGATTCGCCGGAATAGGGATGTCTTCTCTTCCATTCCTGGGCACACTACCTTAATCGAACACAACATTGTCACTGCGCCAGGAGTCATTGTAAAGCAGAAGACGTATCGTATTCCAGAAGCCATACGGGTGGACGTGAGAAAGGAGGTTGAGAAGATGCTCCAGTTAGATGTGATTGAAGAGTCCACTAGTGAGTGGAATAGTCCCATTGTGCTTGTCCCGAAACCCAATGGGACAAATAGGTTCTGCAATGACTTTAGGCGCCTAAACAGTGTGTCACAATTTGATGCATATCCGATGCCACGTGTGGATGAACTAGTGGAAAATCTTGCTGGTAGCAATTATTTAACAACCCTTGATCTAACAAAGGGTTATTGGCAAGTTCCCCTGACTTCGACGGCCAAGCCAAAGACTGCATTTTCCACCCCTGATGGTCTCTATCATTATAAAGTCCTACCCTTTGGGTTGCATGGGGCACCTGCCACCTTCCAAAGGGCCATAAATAAATTGCTACGACCTCACACAGCTTATGCAGCCGCTTACTTGGACGATATAGTGATTAATACCCCAGACTGGGGATCACATTTAGCCAAAGTTGAGGCGGTCTTAGCTTCATTAAGGTCAGCAGGGTTAGCAGCTAACCCAGAGAAATGTGCCATAGCCATGAGAGAAGCCAAATATTTGGGGTACGTTGTTGGTCGAGGGCGTGTAAAATCCCAGCTAGACAAAGTGGAGGCAGTCAAAAATTGGGTAAGACCAGAAGAAAAGTCGCAGTTAAGAACCTTTTTAGGCTTAGTAGGTTACTACAGGCGGTTTGTAAGCCACTTCGCCACTAGGGCTGCTCCACTTACGGACATGTTAAAAAAAAGTTGTCCAGATAGATTAACTTTGTCTGATTCTGCAGAAACCGCCTGGTCTGATCTTCGGTTAGCTTTTTGTTCCTCCCCAGTTCTACAAGCACCGGATTTTACCTGGAGGTTCTTCCTCCAAACTGATGCTTCTGGTGTTGGCTTAGGTGCAGTCTTTTCACAGGAAAAGAATGGAGTAGAAAATACTGTCCTGTACCTAAGTCGTAAGTTGCTTCCAAGGGAACAAAAATATGCCACTGTGGAGAAAGAATGTCTCGCCATAAAATGGGCTACAGAAGCTCTGCGCTATTATCTCCTAGGCAGAGAGTTCACCTTAATAACAGACCATGCACCATTGAGATGGATGCAGAGCATTTGGGAGGTAAATGCCAAGTTAATCCGCTGGTTCTTGGCACTACAACCTTTCAAGTTCTCAGTAGAACATAGACCTGGGATTCTGCACAAGAATGCAGATGCATTGTCACGAAAATATGCGCTGCTCGCGAAGTCCGCGTCCCCCTACTTGGAGACGCTAGGGGGAGGGATATGTGACAAAGGGAGGCATTTATCTGACAATATGCAAAGAAAACATACAAGCAAAGTAAGACATTGGCGCAGTTATGCACCTAGATTCAGATTAAACCAAGTAAAGACTTATGTGTAGTTTAAAGTTGGTTAACTTACATTATTTAAAAGCTGCTTCCTCTCAGCAAACAGACAGGGTGTGTCTGTTAGTTGAAACAGAGCCAGTGATGGGCGTTTTCTCTTAAAGAGAAGGTGGGTGTGTTGCCTGTCCATCAAGCTAAGGCTGGGTGAGGAGTATCATGTATAAAAGCTTGTTTGTGCCATTTGTTCACTGAGACCAATGCTGGTAAAGCTGGCTGGTCCTGAGAGAGAGCTGGTCTATGTATAGATAGCGTTTAGGGTCTCCATGATTGCTGTGCAAGTATACGGTGTCAAAACATTTACCATCCTGACAATAAAACTACATAAAAAGGAAGAAGTTGTTCGCGTGTGCCTCTGCAGCAGCGGGCTCTTGCCACAATATATATATATATATATATATATATATATATACATACACTGTACATGGACAAAAGTAGAGCTTGACCATTACACCAACAGGTACTGTGATGCCGTTGTGTTCACATACATATGCTTTATTATGGAGTTGGTTCCCTTTTGCAGTGATGACAGCTTCCACTCTTCTTGAAAGGCCCATTCATTCTGTAGAGCATTTATGATACAAGGCACTGATGTTGGACGAGAAGGCCTGGCTCGCAATCTCCGTTCCAGTTTATCCCAAAGGTGTTCAATGGGGTTGAGATCAGGGCTCTGTGTGGGCCAGTCAAGTTCTTCCACATCGAACTCATCAAATCATTTGTAGTCCTTGCTTTGTGCACTGGGGAACAGTAATGATGGAATAGAAAAGGGCCTTTCCAAACCTGTTGCCTTAAAGTTGGAAGCATAGCATTGTCCAAAATGACTTGGAATGCTGAAGCATTAAGATTGCCTTTCACTGGAGATAAGGGGCCTTGCCAAAACCCTGAAAAAAGCCCCATACCATTATCCCTCCTCCACCAATCTTCAAAGTTGGCATAATGCAATCAGGCAGGTAACGTTCTCCCGGAATCCACCAAACCCAGACTAGCCCATTTGACTGCTAACCAGAGAAGGATGATTTGTCACTACACAGAACACATATACACTGCACCACACTGCAGTGTCTGTGTGCTTTACACCACTCAACACTTGGTTTTGGTAATGAGAGGCTTGGATGCAGCTGCTCGGCCATGGAAACCCATTCCACTAAGCTCATACTGCACAGTTTTTGTTCTTACATTAATGCCAGTGGAAGTTCGTAACTCTTCAGCTCTGGAATCAGCAGAGTGTTGGTGACTTTTACGCACCATGCGCCTTTGCAGTCGTTGACCCTGCTCTGTGATTTTACATGATCTTCCGCTTCGTGGCTGAGTTGTTGCTGTTCCTAACACTTTCACTTTCTTATAATATCACTTACAGTTGACCGTGGAATATCCAGCAAGGATGAAAATTAACAAACCGCCTTGCAAAGGTATCCTATCACAGTACCATGCTTGAAGTCGTATGTATATGGAAGGGGAGGGAGTGGTGCAGTATCTTGCTTAGGGCTCTACATTCAGCCTTGTTATCATAATTTATGCTTAGCTCACTGTCATAGGTGTGTAAAGACAGATTAGAAACTATCATCCAATATGATGAAAACTTCTTATTAGCTTGATTCTGTCACACATTGCACCAGATAACCTGCATTTTGGTCTCTGTTCTTATGTGTTTCCGTTGGTTCTTATTCCCTGCATTCACTTGCTGGTCTGAACTGGGTATGCGCACAACTGAGGGTAAATGTATGAAGGTGCGATTTTGCACAATCAGCAATTTTCTCAGGAGAGTTGAAACTCACAGATTTATGAAGCTGAGATTTCATGCAAAATCACCAGAGTTGTGCTTCTGTCAAAATCGCTATTTATAAAATCGCTGGAGATCAAACTTCCGACTGTTTGCCACTGCAGCTATACACGTCTCAAATGTATGAAGCTGCGATTAAGCAAACTCAGGAGAGTTTGCTTTCAAACACGCTAGATACAACACGCTGCATTCTAGCAGCGTGTTGTGAAAACACATCACTGTTACACTGCCTGTCATACTGCCGGGGCTTCTACACAGTAGGAGCTCCGAAACACAATGAGCTTAGCTCATTGCGCTAGGTCTATTTATAGTATTAGGGGATTTTCCCACTAGCATGGGAAAATCACCTAATACTATAAACAGAAGTACTGCAATGAGCTAAGCTCATTGCGCAACGGAGCTTCTACTGTGTATAAGCTCCGCTATGCAATGAACTTAGTTCATTGCATTAGGTCTATTTATAGTATTAGGGATTTTCCCACTAGCATGGGAAAATCCCCTAAAACTATAAATAGACCTAGTGCAATGAGATAAGCTCATTACGTATCGGAGCTCCTGTTTGCGGCAGCTCCTCCCTTTTTTTATTTTTCTTCAAGCAAGAAGATTCGGGATCTTACAAATATGGGGCCCCCCTGGCCGAAGAACAGAAGACTGCAAGCAACAAAGGGCCCCCCCTGGGCAGAAGAACAGAAGACTGCAATCAACAATGGGCCCCCCTGGGCAGAAGAACAGAAGACATTACAAGCAGGACTTTTGGAATTACACATTTTTTTGGTACATGGTCAAGCATGGACTTTGGATACAAATTTATTTTGGACTTTGATGACAGCCATTTTGGGATTAAAAGTTGCTGACAACAGATGAAAACTTCATTGGTGAGTATTTTGGGGATGTATTATTTTTAATAAAAATATGTGGTGTAAATGAGGGTGTTTACTGTCATTATTGTGGGTTTATTATTTGTAATAAATATTAGTGGTTTTAACCAGGTGTTGTGATTTTGTTAACATTTTGGTTTGTGGAACTTCAGGTCCCAGCCAGCCGTGGGTGTCAGGGCATGTTGGCACTTGTGGTTCTCCAAGTGCCAACATGCCCTGGCTGCCGTGGGTATGCTGGTGCTTGTAGTTATACAAGTTGCAGCATGCCCACACTATTTAGGGCAACCTGGCTGGCTGGGACTTGTAGTTCCACAAAACAAAATGTTTGTTTTTTTAACAATTAAATCGCCGTTATTACCCTACACCCACCGCCCAGGTGTGTAGGAATTCTTTACATTCCTGACAGCTGCCGCCGGCAGCTGTATGACAGGACAGTGTAACAGTGATAGGTTTATACAACTCGCTGCTACAACACAGGAGAGTTAGCTAACACTGGAGTGTTTTACATAGCAGCAAATCACCACAGATGACCAGCGATTTTGAATATCAGGGTCAAAATCGCAGCTTGATACATTTGAGAAAATTTTGACTAAAATCGCGGGTTATCACCCGCGATTTCCCACAATTTTAACACGCTGAAAAAATCGGACCTTAATACATTTACCCCCTGGTCTTTTGCAAAACTTCCTGCATTCTCTTGATTGGCTAATTGCCTGTCATCTCTGTCTATTTAAAGCACCTGCTTCTCTACTAACTTGCCAGATCTTCAGGTCTCCTTACCTGTTAGGACGCTGTTCTCTCTGATTTCTGTCTGCACATCGGTATCCTGTGTTACCTGTTCCACGATAAAGACCTGTGGTATTATTGCAAGAACCTCCTGCCTCATCATCAGTCCCATCCTCAAGTGATTTTCTATCCAGGGATCTCAGTGCATCAGTTCTCTGCAGTTCACCACCTCTCAGTTGGTATCCTGTGTTACCTGGTCCACGATCAAGATCTGTGGTATTGTTGAAGGAACCTCGTGCCTCATATTAAGTCCTGTTCTCAGCTATTTGCTTTCTAAAGACCTCAACGCTTCGGTTCACTACCGTTCACCTGAACCTCTGCATTTACCGTCCAGCACTCCTGCTCCACTCCACGGTCCCACCTCACCCTGCTCTAATCTCCCTTAAAGGACTGTGACCTGCGGCTAGAGAGAAGCTAAGTACATAGTCCCTTGTGGGGATCCCTGGTGAATACCTCTCTACCGTTAGACTCCACACCTCTCTGGGGGCAAGTCTATCTAGAGCAGGGCTTTGAGGTCTATTCGAAACTCAGGCTCCGTGACAGATTCTCAGCTTCACAAAATTGGTTGTTCTGCTAAGAAATCATTATATGCAAACTGTTGTCTTTTTTAATATACAAAGAAAAATACTGACCTATTCTTAAGAAATAATTACTTTGATTCCTGACCAAATCTTTATAATACCACTTAACTTAACTATAAACTCACATTATATAAAAGAGCTATAAGTAACACTTACAAATATATTTGTGTTAGTTATAGTTTCAAGTGATTATCATAACTGAAAATATCTGAAATAAAACAATTATTAGGGGGGTAGATTTTTCCAAAAGCACAGCAGACTTTCTTTGATGTATATCAAAAGACACTGTTGTTATTATCTTTAAAGGTAATTAATGAAATTGCAAAATCGAAAGATTGCTTCTAGTGATGCATACCTCCCAACACTCTAGTACCAGGCCTAGCATGTAGTACAGCAAGACAGATCCCTAAAGTCGTGACTGACTCCCCCCCCAAATCAGGACAGTTGAGAGGTATGCTGATTAGAGGAGCTTTTTATTTAAATGAGATCAAAGGTTGGAGTAGGAGCACTTAGGGAGGTATTCCCTGTTAGCATTGTCCTCCCTGCCAAAATGTCACACTTTAATGCTGAAAGCTGGAAATGACAGCTATGGAGCCCAGAATATGGTGAAAGCACATGAAATTTATTGAACAGATAGGATTCAGATAATGCAGAATGGTACAAACCGAGTATTGCAGATACTGAACAAGGATTGCTGAGAGAGGCTGAAAGCAAACAATAAGGAACAAGGCTGGTGCAGGTAAACAGGCTGTAGAGAGAAACCAGGTAAAGACATGTTGGCAGCAGCTTGTAGAAGTTACAGGGAACAGGAGAAACAAGTAAGTACAACAATGTCAGGCACACCAAAATAAACAACAATGACCAGCAAGGTAACTGGGAGAGGCAGGTATAAATAAGGAGATAACAGGTGCAGATGATTAGGTAGTGCAGCAAGGTAACCCCTGGTAGAGATTAGTGACAAGACACAATAGCAGCACCTCTGGTCGATTAGAGGTACTGCATGATACAGTCAAAGTAACAAGTCCAGAATAGTCCAAAGACAGGAGCGGCAAAGACAGCTGCAGTATAAGTACAGGCAGATCCTGACACAAAATGACTTAAAGATTATGGGTACTATGGAGATTCCAGTAATCAGGAGCTATTCTTAACTTTTACTATTATGGTAATTCCAACAGGAGAAGGACCAGCACTGCCACATTGAGATTTACCATGTGTTGCAAAAGGCAGCGGACCAGGAAGAAAATTTCCCAAAAATCTAATGGATTCACAATTCAATAAAATAAAAGAACATAATCAAACGTAAAACAAGCATATAGTGGGTTTACCCTTTCCGTACCCTAATTATTTGAATTTTGGAGATGGTAACCTTCAACAGGCAAATGGTGTGATTATTTCACATGACACTCTGGGAATTGAAGCTTCTTCACCATGAAAAACAAAGTATAGTATGTTTGAGTTCCATGGTCGGTACTACCTCACCCAGAATTCTTTTAGAAACAATTGTTATTTACAGTCAGGATTGTGCGGCAAGGGAGCAGCTGGAACCATAGTTCTTAAATGGTAGATGTAGTAAACAATTATAGTTATAGGGATTAAAACATAACATAATTGTTGGGAATAAGAACTAGGGGTAAATGTATCAATCTCCGGTTTTGTCAACTCGCGGGAGTTCGGCGAGATGACAGCTTAAATTTAAAGCGGTGCTGCCTTGTAAAGGGAAACTTCGCTTTACAAGGCAGCGCCGCTTTAAATTTTAGCTGTCATCTAGCCGAACTCCCGCTAGTTGACAAAACCGGAGATTGATACATTTACCCCCAATCATAACTGCAGTGTAAATACGCTATATCAAATGAATCCATTAATAAATTGAGCTACTAAAGTGTAAAATGTGTAGTCAGAGGGTGGGGTTTGTGTTTTTATTGGTTGTTCCGCCAACCTCTATGTTAAAAGATAACTGCATCACTTCAGGAGAAGCTGGGCAGCTTCAAAGGCTCCTGGGGTGAGTTACATCTAAGGGATGAGTTTTTTTGACCCTGAGAGAGACTCTAAGGAGCCATTCACAGCTTGTGGTCTTACATAAAGAAGATGGTTTGCTATATCTTATATAAACAAATATAATTCAGTTTCCAAAATCAACTTAAAATCTATAAAAGTAGTGATCACCCACATATTGCTCAATAGCATGATGAAGGGCAGCCCATTTGTCAAATAAAGCATTCTGTCACACAGAGAAGTTGAGGAAATGAGTACAAGCTCAACTAATGTGCTGGACCTAGGCCTGTTTGGTATCAGTAAATTGGTAAATTCATAGTGGACCTATTAATAATAAATTGGGTCTGTGTGACACTTCACAGGAAAGAAAACGGTAGCCTGAAAGAGAGGTAAGTGTGAGGTTTAAGCTGGAATCCTCTGTCTTCCCTTGCAATAAGCTTCCAAGTGCGCAGAGTGCGGTTTGTGACTGGTAGACATAGTGAGGAGAACTCTCCTGACAAAATAGAGCAGATATATTGACTGTGTGAATATATGATATTAAATCCGGGAGTGGTATATCTGTAAAAATTGCAAGATGCCTTTTATTGTTGAATTAACTTATAGTTCATTGATAGTCATGGCCAAAAGTTTTGAGAATGACACAAGTATTGGTTTTCACAAAGTTTGCTGCTTCAGTGTTTTTAGACCTTTTTGTCAGATGTTGCTATTGTATACTGAAGTAAAATGACAAGCATTTCATAAGTGTCAAAGGATTTTATTGACAATTACATTAAGTTTTTGCTTAGAATCAATATTTGCAATATTGACCCTTCTTTTTGAAGACCTCTGAAATTCGCCCTGGCATGCTGTCAATCAACTTCTGGGCACCATACTGACTGATGGCCACCCATTCTTGTCTAATCTATGCTTGTTTTTCAGAATTCGTGGGTTTTTGGTTTGTCCACCCGCCTCTTGAGGATTGACCACAAGTTCTCAATAAGATTAAGGTCTGGGGAGTTTCCTGACCATGGACCCAAAATTTCAATATTTTGATCCCCGAGCCACTTAATTATTACTTTTGCCTTATGGCAAGGTGCTCAATCATGCTGGAAAAGGAATTGTTTGTCACCAAACTGTTCTTGGATGGTTGGGAGAAGTTGTCCTTGGAGGATAATTGCTACCATTCTTTATTCATGGCTGAGCCCACTCCCTTGGCTGAGAAGCAACCCCACACATGAAAGGTCTCAGGATGCTTTACTGTTGGCATGACACAGGACTGATAGTAGCGCTCATCTTTTCTTCTCCGGACAAATGTTTTTCCAGATGCCCCAAACAATCTGATAGGGGATTCATCAGAGAAAATTACTTTACCCCAGTCCTCAGCAGTCCAGTTCCTGTACCTTTTGCAAAATATCAGTCTGTCCCTGATGTTTTTCCTGGAGAGAATTGGCTTCTTTGCTGGCCTTCTTGACACCAGGCCATCCTACAAAATTGTTTGCCTCACTGTGCATGCCAATGCACTCATACCTGCCTGCTGCCATTCCTGACCAAGCCCTGCACTGGTGGTGCCCCGATCCCGCAGCTAAATCAACTTTAGGAGACGTTCCTGGTGCTTACAGGATGTTCTTGGGTGCCCTGAAGCCTTCTTCACAACTATTGAACTTCTCCTTGAAGTTCTTGATGATCCTATAAATGGCTGATTTAGGTTGCAAACTTACTAGCAGCAATACCCTTGCCTTTGAAGCACTTTTGTGCAAAGCAATAATGACTGTACGTGTTTCCTTGCAGATAACCATGGTTAACAGAGGAAGAACAATGATTTCAAGCCCCACCCTCCTTTCAAAGCTTCCAGTGTGTTATTCTAACTCAATCAGCATGACAGAGTGATCTCCAGCCTTGTCCTCGTCAACACTCTCACCTGTGTTAATGAGAGAATCACTGACCTGATGTCAGATGGTCCTTTTGTGGCAGGGCTGAAATACAGTGGAAATGTTGTTTTTTGAATAAAGTTTATTGTCATGGCAAAGAGGGACTTTTGAAATTAACTGCAATTCATCTAATCACTCTTCATGACATTCTGGAGTATATGCAAATTGTCATCATAAAAACTAAGGCAGCAGACTTTGTGAGAAATAATATTTGTGTCATCCTCAAAACTTTTGGCCATGATTGTACACAGCCACAAATTTTTACCTTGAAGAAATGAGATGCTACCAATAGCTTACACTCACTCTAGATCACGAGGAATGCTCTTCCATGCCATGTATATAAACATATTCAAATTGTCAAGATGTAGGAATCACATTGTAATGTTATATAAATGGATCTATAGAATGTACACTCCACTCCAAAAACATACTAGTAGGCTAATTGGTTATTAAATTGACCTTAGTCTCTCTTGGTCTGCAAGTGCGTATGTTAGGGAATTTAGCCTGTAAGCTCCAATGGGGCAGGGAGTGATGTGAGTAAGTTCTCTGTAAAGCGCTGCAGAATTAATGGCTCTATATAAATTGTTGCTGCTGCTGATGGAATGTACATTAGCTTGTAGTCAGCTACATGGCAAATTTAAAAACTATACAGGCTATATCAAGATCTAATAAACTATGGTGGTTTTTATATATAAATTTGTGAATATTTAAAGATGCCTTATATCAGAGGTGCCCAAACTCAGTCCTCAGGAGTTACCAACAGTTCATGTTTTCAGGATTTCTTTAATCATGCACAGGTGAGTTAATATATTTGTCTGGGTCAGTAATAATCCCACATGTTTCTACAGACAGAAATCCTGAAAATATGAACTGTTGGTAGCTCTTGAGGACTGGGTTTGAGCACCTCTGCCTTATATTGTTGAATCACCTTGTAGTTTTGGATTAGTAATTCATCCAACAGTAGGCTACTATCTGCTTCTGGCTCATACCTGTACACACTGCTGCCAAAATTATATTTAACCAATAGTACTATATCTTTCCTGGTTAAATATTAGTAAGTACAAAAATACATTAATCTGAGTAACTCAGAGATATGATTCAACTCAATTAGATATTGACGTTAATGGCAAGCATGAACATAAAAAACAAAAAAGAAGCTATCTGTTTTGGAAGTAAGTCACTATGAAGTACTTCTATAGCTTTCACTGTTCCTCTTCATCATAATTTATGTTCTGTGTTTGTAATCCCTGTTTTCCTGGAGAGTAGTGGTAGAGTGTTATACTCAATTCCTACCCAGGGTCAGTGCTACCATTAGGCAGACTAAGATGGCCATCTAGAGTGTCTATACCACTGAATAAGGGACATTATGTTACTCAATTAGTGTTTTTCTTTTTCCTAGTGCCGCTGCACTGAGTGCCAGCCTCAATGCAGATTTTAATTAAACTTTGCCCTTTCCTCATTGGATGATAAGGGGGAGGGGAATTTAATCATTGAAATTCATTTGAGCATGTCCTGTGTCCTTCTTACCTGCCATAATGATGTGGGTGGGTTTTGCCTCCATGTCAATGATAAGCTGGATGTGAGTCACTGACACTGACTTCCCCTCCTCTGCCTTGCATCTGAGTATATGGGGTATCTGCAGGGGGGAGGGGGTAGCTAGGGTGAAAAATAAACTTACACTGGCCTTGTTCCTACCCTGTAGTAACCTTGGGGCCTTTTCTGACTTTATAAACAACAAGAATATTTTTGAAATAGTATTTCCCATTTCATCTTCAGCATATATAACTTAGATTGTTCTAGTTCACACTTGAATTACTTTACATATCAGTACACATGTTTCATTTCAACAAATGAAAGTAGTACTCACTGGTTCATCTAACAGGTTGTTTTGCCTCTCTGGACTCATGATCACATCTCTCCACTCCTTCTACACTGTATCCTCCACTCCCATGGCTCACATGCTCATAGTCAATAACTCAAACTTGTTTCTGCCACAACTGCATCCAGGGAAACAGGTAATGCAGTACAGGAGTGTCTTTCAAAAATGAACTACCCTATCCCACTGGACTTACTCGTAGGTAGTGGGAACGGTATTCAGTTCTAACCTCACACTACAGCTTGTCTCCTCAAGACCTCTGACTCAACTTCTGGGCTGTCATACTCTCTGTTCTTGAACATGTCTCTCTAATTTCAGCCACAATTGAATCAGGACACAATCATATTTGACTTGCCAGCTTGAGATTTGCTCAACTTTCAATACCTGAAGCTGTCTGTTAGCATGACCCTGAGCCTGCATTCAAGTGTTGTAGTGGCCCCAAAACCCAGGGTCACAACTCTTTAACCATGGTCCCTCCACATCCCATTCGGCATTACACATACCTCATTGTGCAAAACAGTTATTAGGTGGAATCACTTTCACGAAATCCATGGGATAAACATTTTTTAACTCTGTGTATGGATGCACTATGCAGTAATAAAGTTTTGGTATTTTCTTTTTAACATTTTTCACTTTGGCTGGATACTATCACGTACTGGAGCCACCGATCGCTTGGTCCGACTTTGATTCTCTTACCTGCGGCTCCCTCCTCGACTCCTCCTCGGTGTGGGAACAATGCAGCTACTTCTTGACGCGCCATGTTTGAAATCAGTTCTGCACATGTGCAGACCTATGTTTTTAAACAGTTCCATTGCTGCTTATTGGACACTGCTCTCTAATGCCCATACTACTTAGAGCACCTGGTTAATTTATCCTGTGCCAATTCCTTGAGTCTCTCTACCTTAAAGTTTGTGTCTACTCCTGGGTCCTTACCAATGTTGCTGATCCAGTCACCCTGCTGCCCAGCATACCTGGACCCCTCTGTATCCTTGCTGCAGAGCTCTACACTTACCAGTTCCAGTTACCATGCTTTCCAGCATCACCTGGTCCACCGTGTATTTCTGTTGCTACCTCTCACATCACCATTGATCCAACCGCCCTGCTGCCCAGCATAACTGGATCTCAGTGTATCCTTGCTGCAGAACTCTACACTTACCTGTTCCATTTACCATGCTTCTCAGCATCACCTGGACCATTGTGCATTGCTGTCTTGACTTTCACCGCTCCAGCTAAACAGATATCCTGCTGCCTAATTTACTTGGACTCCAGTGTTTCTGCCTTCCCATTATTACTACATATTTCATCTCCATTCAGTAAGCACACTCTACAGGGCCCCGCTTGTTGCCTACTGGGAGAAACGAGACATGTGGACAAAAGCCGCTAAGACCACAATGCCTTGCAGGTGTCACTGGTGAACCCCTTCTGTTCCATTAGACTCTGCACCTCCCTCTATGTGACTCTAAACCAAGCAGACCCTGAGGGTCCCACTTCATCGTTGACCTGTGACATATATATACATCATACGTTGGAAAATTAACAAACAAGCAAAACTAGAATCTTGGCAACATTTTTATCTCTGCTCCGAGGGATCGTAGAGATGAGATCCAGCTGCCAAGTCTATGGACATGGCCATGCGAATTGTGACATTAAGCAACACCCCCACCTACTTCATTAGGGAAGTAGGCAGGAAACAGGAGGTTGCACTGCTCTCCTGGAAGTCTAGGAGATCTCCTAGATACTCTGGAGTCTCTTGGACATTCCAGAAACTAGGCAACTATGCCTACTATCAAGGTAAAATAGAAGTACTGTTCGGTGCAATAGATATTATCTTAATCAGTGTCTGTAATATACGCAAAGACATCAACACTACAGGTTACTTACAACACACTAAATCAATAACTCTCCCACATTCATTATAACTGAGATGGTCACTTCGCTGGTCTGAACTTCCCCAATTGGCAGCCATGGTAATAACTCCTTAATGTGGGTCTGCCTAAATATTACACAATAACTTGTTTAATTCTCAGCAACAACAATTCTGTTATGTTACTTGAGTATTAAGCAATGTTGACTCTCTAGGCTGATCCTACACATTCTCTGAGTCACTAGGCTGACCTACAGTAATCCACACGTAGAACTGTCTCCAAATGATAAGTGTGTCAATTGATATATTTAGTAGAGATGAGCTACTGATGAAATCTGACGTTGGGGATCCGAGTGAAACTGAGTAGTGACTTGTTTCTCCTGCCAAACTCGGATCTCAAATTGAGGCGAAACATCATTTCCGTGATTTTTTTTTGTGCAAAACTCTTGCGAGTTTTGTATCCCGATCTTTGTATGTATAATTCACCTTCATTCTCTCAAGTGCTATTTTAGAACAGACAGCGTGTAGGGAGGAGGTTAACTGCAGTGCAATGCTCATAAAAAGCATTCAGGGTGAACCAGGGACATAAGAAAGCAGTGGAATCTTGTCATTATTGTAAAGCAGTTCTGTAAAGAATAGTCAGCTACAATAGTTTGCTGATCAATTGCTTTTAATTTCAATCTAAAATACACTTTACACAGACTAGTGGCTACTGGTTTGTTAAGGCATTGCATATATATATATATATATATATATATATATATATATATATATATATATATAATAGTACTAGACAGTATATACAGACTGAGTTAGACAGATATCCTTCTGAACTAACTACTATATTCTTTAAGAAAAATAGTGTGCTTTTGCTGTCAGATTATTAGCAGCAGAATCCCCAAAAAATAGATTTATTTCTCTTAAAATTGAAAGTTTTTCTAGTGAAAGTAAATAATTTTGAAAACAAATGGCTGTTTGCTTGTGAAATTCATCAGCAGTTGCACACTCTAAAAAAGGCTATATATTACTATGTTCTAATCTTTTATATTATTCAATACTTGTCTATTTTGGAAGGATCATTCAGTGAAATCTATATTTAAAAAAGGCTGTTTGTAAGGGTCAGCACACAGCAGCACACCCAAAAAAATACTATATATTCTAATTTGTTATATTTTTCAATACTTGTCTATTTTGGAAGGGTCATTCAGTGAAATCTATATTTAAAAAAGGCTGTTTGCGAGGGGCAGTACGCAGCTGCACCCCACCAAAAACTATATCTATTGTAAACTTTTCTATTTTAATACTTGTCTATTTTGGAAGGGTCATTCAGTGAAATCTATATATAGGTGTCAGCAGTAGATGTACACCCCATTAAAGTAAACAGGTTGCTCTTGTCTTTGACCAGCACAACCCCCCATAAAACATACAATTTGTTTGTTAGAAGTATATTATGTAGCAGTGCCATCAGAATTGTTTGATAACATTCTTTTCTTTCCCTTTGTCATTGGGCATCCCCCTGGTGTTGTGGCAGGCACCTACAAGTAGCTACAATTTGTTCAAGTAGCATTATTCCTCTCAACCATGGATTACTCTAGAGATCAGGAGCAGTCCAGTACCAGTACTGGCAGTAGTACTACTGTTACAACCTCTACTAGTAAAAAAGGTAATGTGGGACGAAAATTGACAAAAGCGTCCTCAAAATCCAAACACTATTTGTCAAATTCAATCTAAAAGAAAACATTGACTTTTGATGTAAGGAGGAGGATTAAGAGGAAATTTTCTGATGAATGTGGTGATTTGTCCAAAAAAAGGAAAATAGGTAACATTCCATGCACCACCCGCAGTAGCAAGACAAGGCTCAGACTATGTCTACTTTTTGCTAGTAGGGGTCCTGCCACTGCTGGTACTGGTATACACACTAGAAAGCCATTCCAAAACAGCATGCCCAATGTGGTCGTGCATCTTCCTCAAATTTACATGCACCACCTTGTCGCTCAGAGTGTACGTCTGTTACTGACACCTCCAAAACAGACAAATCAGTTCCTGAGGATAACACTGAGGTTGAAAAACAATTTAGGCACTCACAGAGTCCAGAGGAGAGTCTAAGGAGGGTATCCCTGAGTGCTACACGTAAGTCTGAGGTTTCAGATTGAGAAACTGTAATAATAGAGCAGCCTCCTTCGGAAAGTCCTCAACCTTTTGGAAATGTGAGGATGGGTAGTAGTATTAGTGTTGATGATGATTTACCCATTGAAATTGAGGCCGCTGTTTTGGAAGTTGCAAATGTGCAAGAGGATGAGGGGGATAATTGTGGATCTGAAAATGAATTATTATTATTATTATTATCATTTATTTGTTAGGCGCCACAAGATTTCCGCAGCGCCGTACACAAAGCAAACAGTAGACTATACAGGGTATAACAATACAGAACAATAAACAAAAATACCAATGCTTCAGAAACTCCAGTTAGGTCAATGCAGTAGAGGCGAAGTAGAAGAACAGGTGTGGAGACAAGAGGGAAGAAGGCCCTGCTCATTCGAGCTTACATCCTAAGGGTGGGTGAACGAACAGACACAATTGGAGGAATTTGAAGTGTGGGGAGAGGGACCGGGAGGAGAGAGAGTAGAACGTTTGGAGGAGATGCGGGTTAGGTAGAAGGTTGGTAGGCTTTAAGGAACAGGTGAGTTTTGAGTGCTCGTTTGAAGGAGCACAGATTAGGAGAGAGACGGATGGAGCGAGGGAGGTCGTTCCAGTGGAGGGGGGCGGCACGGGAGATGTTTTGTATGTGGACGAGATAATGAGGAGGATGATGATAACTGTGTTGAAGTATTATTGTGTGCTGATGATGATTATGACATCATTGATGAGGATGATGATAAGGGTGATGACAGGGTCATCAACATACAAGAAGATGACCACTCTTAGCCAAATGACCATTACTAATTTGTAAACAAAAAAAATAAATTGCTATCTATTCTGTCCAGTTCATCGACCAACAAACAAAATGTTCTCTTTTGTGGGGGCCAAAACTAATCAAGCACTTCGGCCACAAAAGTGGCAACCCCTGTCGCTGAAGTGCTTGGTTTGTTAAACTATGTGCATATCCTTTTTAGCATATGGGTTGGTGGGTGGGCCCAAGGACAATTCCATCTTGCACTATTTTACATTTTGGCCTTAGTCTATCAGCAAGTGACAGCATGCCCTGACACCCAGGGCCCACTGAGCCAAAGTTAAATTTAAATTAAACGTATCCCACTTTTAAACCACATTAGTTTAATAAAAATATTACCCCTCCCCTAAACCAACGTGTTAATAAACGAGACACCTTGTTTACACCACCTACTTTTGTTAAAATTAATAAAACCCCGTATTATGATGTCTTCATATGTAAGTGATCCAATCTTGCAAGCTTTTAATCCATAATGCTTTAACCAATAAAAAAAACTATAATATTCCCAGGTCCTAAAGGTGTTCAAAGAAAATCACATTCCAATGTCCTGTAGATGTTGAGAACAAAAAAAAACCAAAATATATTCCAAAAGAAGTTAAAAGAAGTCTTCTTTTTTATTTCTTGAAGCCTAAATAATCCACAAGATCTGGCTTGGCAAAATAAAAAACCCATAAACAAGACGATGTTAACTATAATCCTCCATGGAAAATCAACCAGCGCAGGATGAAATATTAACAGATGCAAGGTCTATTTATATGCTAGGGGATTTCCCACACTCTCATGCCAGCACTAGGGTTAATATCATTAGGAGGAGGGACCCCACACATTTTATTTTAAATATATTTTTTTACACTGTATAGAGCCTGCAGGTCTGGTGGCTGTAATTCTGCCGGACCCCCAGGCTACTTCAGGCGCTGACAGGTACATACTTACCTGCAGCATCCTGTTTAGTAGGGCTTTACAGAGCAGCATTGCACAAGAATTCAACAGGGCACAGTAAGTTTGTCCCATTTGTCTCTCTCAGCATAAACTTATCTCCCCAGGTGGTGAGACACAGACAAATTCTATTCTTCATTTCCTCATTAAGTTTACATCAAGTGAGTTTTGACCAGGGAGAAACGCTCCCAACAAAATTAACTTGATTTCCTCTCCTTTGAACGAGAGCAAATTATGATTTTTTTGTCGATTTATGCAAAAAATGCGTTCGGACACTTACATTGGCCCTAAAAGTGCTAAGTGAGGATTCCAGAGTCATATTCATGTCAGGCGCCATCCCCACTGTTCCTCTATAAAGTGGGGACGGCTGTCTGATAGTTCCGGCCGTGGGCTTCCTGCTTCTAACTCTTCTGTGAAGTTTCCTCCTCCTCGGCGCTCTTTCGTGAGCCCTCATCTTTGTTCCAAACTGTTAAGCTGGGCTCACGATTCCAAATTTGTGGGTCACTCAGGCTACAAGAAGACCATGACTTTCCTCTCCAGATACAATTGGTGGCCTTCTCTTGGTTTTGGATGTCCGCAAATATGCACAGGCCTGCAGCACATGTACACGTCACAAGATTCCCAGACAATGTCCTCCTGGTCTTCTTTTCCCTCTTCCAATCCCAGACTCCCCCTGGACGAGTGTCACCATGTACTTTACTACTGATTTACCTCAAAGTCATAGCTACAACACTATCTGGGTTGTTGTAGATTTTCTATAATGGCTAATTTTACTCCTTGTAAAGGACTAATTTGGGCCACTGAACCTGAGCAACTATTTTTAAAGAACATCTTTTGTCTCCACAGCTGTCCACACAAAATAATCTCTGATCATGGAGTTATATTTGTGGCAAAGTTTTGGAGAGCTTTCTGTGGAACCTCGGAGTCAAGCTCAAATTCTCCTCCGGGTATCACCCCCAGACTAATGGTCAGACCGAATGTGTTAATCAGGACCTGGAGTGTTTTTTGTGATGCTTCTCATCTGAGCATCAATCTTCTTGGAGTGACCTTCTGTGTTTACACACAATAATCTAGTACATTCTTCTATAGGCTTTTCTCCATTCTTTGCAGTCTATAGTAGGCATTCTATACCTCCCTCCTTGCAAGAAGCTCCTGTCTCGTCCGTTCCAGCTGCGGACTCTCTAACACGTGAGAACGAGTATGGTTATCCAGTCACAACCTCAGACTCCGTGTCACCTCGATGGAAATAACTCCATGTTTTATTGGTCCCTTTTCCATTTCTGTAATTATTAATCTCGTCTCTTACAAACTTTCCTTATCGCCTTCCCTCAAGATCCATAACTTCTTCCACATCTCATTGCTAAAACCTCCGGTCCTCGACAAATTCTTCAAAGAACTGGTCACCCCTCCCCCCCACAAGAGTTCTCTTGTAGATGAATATGAGGTGTAAAGAATCTTGGAGGTTTGTTCTCTTCATGGCAAGACCCAATTCCTTGAACATTGGAAGGGCTACAGCCCAGAGGAAAGATCTTGGATAGATGAAGTTGACCTCCATGCTCCTTGTCTCCTTGCTGAGCTCCTGAATAAGAACAATCCTTCTTTGGGGGAGAGAAGGGGATAGCTGCCTGATGGTTCCGGCCGGGGTATCCTGCTGCTAAGCATCAGGCTCGCAGCATCCCTGGCCATCCTCACACCTTCGGGCGCATGCGCACCGACACATCCCATTGCTTGTTTCGGTGGTCACCATGTCTGACCCCCACTCTCCTCCTCCTATTGCAGCTCGACTGCCTCTATTTAAAACCTGCTCTGGCACCATTAGGGTGCCAGATTATCAAGTCTCCTGTTCTCCGGTATTATTGTATGTTCCTGTTCTTTTTTGGTTCTGACCCGGCTATCCCTGACTTCTCTTCTGGATTGTGCCTGTTTGCCTCTGTTGTGACCCCGGCTTGTTGACCATTCTTCTGGATTCCGCTATTAGTCCTATCCTTGTGACCTTGGCCTGTCTGACTTCTCTGTGGATATCCCTTCGGTACCGCCTGCACCTCTTTGGTTTTGACCAAGACCGTCCTGACCACTCTCTAACAGTACTCTGGTAACTATCTAGGAGGACCGCGACCTGCATTCCCTGTGCAGCTAAGCACAAACCTCTTTGCAGTGGTCCCTGCTGATCACCAGGGGTACATTAGACTCTGCACCTCCTGGTTCAGTGGCGCGAATACCAGTTAGTTGTAATCCACAGTGCTCTACAAAGCCTGACTAACCACTGGGCTAGACTCGCTTGCTATACTTGTTCTTCAACCACAATTTTCAATAATTTTTTTATATTTCATCCATTTTCAATCTCTATTGGTATCAGTCAGGCTTGTCCACTCTTCCCTCTAATCTCTTCTGTATCGATGAACCCCCATGTCAAGATGATTAGGAATTCCAAGTTTGTTTAGGACCCTTCTTTACCTGATGTGATTATGTCTTGCTTGCCATCACTAGTCTAGAGAGATCATTGTCTGCACTTTATGTGATCCTTGACCAATAAAGTGTTGTCTCTTGCTACAAATTAAACTCAGCAAAGACAGAGGCCCCTTCCATTTTCTTATCATCTTCTGCCCTCGTAGTAATACAATTATGCTTTTTGTACTCATGGCAATATAAATTCAAATATCTGGCAATTAAAATTCTAGTAAGGACAATGTCCTATATGAATTTAATTACTTACCCATAATTTCCCAATAAAACAACACACTTTGCAGTCATGGCATACTTATGAAGTCTCCTGACTAGACCCGATTGCACCAGTTGAATGGATGGTCTTTATCCAGAGTCTTCCCTCTCAAAGTTAGACAAAATTGAGACCTTACACGCTGCATGTGTTTTGGATCAATTCACCATTGGCCCCTCCTAGCTGGAGAGTAAACACATATGGGTATGGAATGATAAGTGCCTACCTATAAAGTTTTCACTGGGATCTCTGCCCTAGTAACCTAATGTTTACCTTTCCCCCACACTCTTTGACAAATTAAATCTGGGTATTATATGGCACAAAGTGAGAATTGGCTAGGTTTTCAGAAGCTTGAGGAACTCTTTCAGAGTTATAGTATAGCTATTATTTCTTCTCTACAAACTAGCTTCAATCTTCTCAAACATAACTTCTAAAACTACCATAGTGGCAAAAAAGGTGGAAACTCCAAATGGTATAAGTTCCCTAAGCTCATCATAGACCTATTATCACCGATCAGCCACAACATTAAAACCACCTTGCTAATATTATGCAGGTCCCTCTTGTGTGGCAAAAACAGCTCTTACAAACTATTCTTATCAATGCATGGACTCCACAAGACCTTTGGAGGTGTCCTGTGGTATCTAGCATCCCACAGATGCTCAATTTGATTGAGATCTGGGAAATTTGGAGGCCAAGTCAACCCATTGAACTCTTTGTTATGTTCCTCAAACCATTCCTGAACAATTTTTGCAGAGTGGCAGGGCACATTATCCTGCTGAAAGAGGCCACTGCTATCAGGGAATACCACTGCCAAGAAGGGGTGGACTGCAACAATGTCTAGGAAGTTTGTACATGTGTAAGTAACATCCACATGAATGCCGGGACCTAAGGTTTCCCAGCAGAACATTGCCCAGAACATCACATGGCCTTTGCCGGCTTGCCTTCTTCCCATGTGATTCATCAGACCAGGCCACTTTCTTCTATCGCTCCATGGTCCAGTTCTGGTGCTGACATGTCCATCGTAGGTGCTGTCGGCGGTGGACAGGGATCAGCATTGGCACTCTTAACTGTCTGTGAGCTCTTTTGTAGAATTGGACCAGATGGGAATGCTTGCCCATGCCCCTGTCACCAGTTTATCGGTTGTTCTTTCTTCAACCACTTTTGGGAACACCCCACAAGACTTGTCGATTTGGAGATGCTCTGTCCCAGCAATCTAGTGATCACAATTTGGCCCTTGTCAAAGTTGCCCCGATCCTTACACTTGCCCAATTTTCCTGCTTCCAACTCATTAACTTTAAGAACTGACCGTTCACTTGCTGCCTAATATATCCTACCCCTTGATAGGTGCAATTGTAACAAGATAATCAATGTTATGCACATCATGTTTCAGTGGTTTTCAAGTCATGGCTGATCTGTGTGTGTGTGTGTGTAATATATAATATATATATATATATATATATATATATATATATATAAATATTAACTAGAGATGATCACTGCCCCCCGTGCTCTGATTTTGGTTTTGGATCTGGTTTAACTTCGTGTTTTGGTTTTGAAATAACCGCCCTTGCGTGTTTTGGTTTTGTTTTTTTTCTAAAACCCCTATTTTTTTTTCTAAAATCACATAATTTTGCTCTTTATTTACCCTACATTAATATTAATCTCATTAACACTAATTTCAAGTAATTTGCAGTCCGTTTTGACCACCTCACAGGTTACAATATTATTTTCATACACTTTCAAACAAAGACTGCAGCGACCTGGTTGGATGCTATGCGACATAGCAATGACACAAACACATGGCAGTTCACAGCACATCTAGGAAATATTGCCACACAGCAGTGGCATAAAAGAAAAGTGGTGCAAGTTGGAATTGTCCTTGGGCCCTTCCACCCACCCTTATGTAAGATACTGAAAAGAACATGTACAGTTTAACAAAGCAAGCACTCCAGTGACAAGCAGTGCCACTTTTGTGGCTGAAGTGCATGGTTTGTTTGGGTCCCCACAAAACAAACTACCAATAGCTTAGCTGCCTTAAGCCTAACAGTGCTGTTAATGAACTCTACATTATTAAACCATGTATACTCGTGCTGCATCTTTAATCTCCTTAAACGTCTGTGCATTGGGCATAGGAAAGTGCTTCCCCACCAAAGTGAAACTGGAAGGCACAAAATGCTTTCCATTAAAAGTATAAGACGATCTGTTCCAGTTCAGAGCTGGTGGAAAACTCAACTGTTTTTAATGGCTTAATAGAAAAGCATATAGAAGCATAAAATATTAGACCTGCAGCACGTGTTTTTCTGGGAGGGGTGTAACCTTTCCAGAAATGGATGGGTTTCCTTTCCAAAATGCGTGGGTTTCCTCCGGGTGCTCTGGTTTCCTCCCACATTCCAAAAACATACTAGTAGGGTAATTGGCTGCTATCAAAAATTGTCCCTAGTCTCTCTCTCTCTGTCTGTGTTTGTGTATGTTAGGGAATTTAGACTGTAAGCTCCAATGGGACAGGGACCGATGTGAGTGAGTTCTCTGTACAGTGCTGCGGAATTAGTAGCGCTATATAAATACCTGATGATGATGATGATGATTCTCCTCTGTGAATACCTCCCTCTCATCCCTGAAGAACTACCAAACTTATGTTGACACAGGAATGGATATTACAACTGGAGTGGCATTAGATCTGCTTCAGACAGACTGTGACACGGAACATGTAGGCAGCATGGAATCTGTCACGTTGGAATACTCTGCATTGAACAGAGATTTAAACCAATATATAGATGCAGTTGAGGAGACTGTACTTAAGTTAAAACGTGACCCACCGGATGAGATCCTGGATTTAAGGGAGCTTGTACACGAGAGATACACTGCGCTTCAGAAGAATAATACAGAGGAGGCCCTGAGGCAGGAAGATAAATATGTCCAGTTTAAAGAACAGCTAAGAGGCCTGAGAAAACAAATGGGTGTGTCATTGGCCCCTGCAGACTAAGCTTTGGAAGATGAAGATGAGGAGATCCCCGTCACCCTGGGCACATGGCCGGTACAGTGAAACTGAGAATGAATCATAAAATCAGTTATGGTTCATTTGATCACTCCACCCGTTCCTTGGATAACTGTGGTAATTCTACAGCTGATACATGGCGACGAGCGCTGACCCCCTCGGGATGCGTGCTTTTATCAGACCAAGACCAATCCAGGGTGCCAGACAGTGCACTAAAAAGAGCCATTAAAATTCACAGCAAAAAACAAGTTCACCCCTGAGCTTCAATTCAGCCAATTCCCAAAAAAAGTTCTAATATAGTTGGGTACTATTGAAGTAAAGTGCAGATTAAAAACACTTTGTGCAATAATAATCAATATTTTTTTGATTATTATTGCAGTACCATGTTAACCAGAAAAATCTATGTGATGTTAAATACTTTTGTGTCAAAAAAGACAAAAGTATTATAGGAGTGATACCTTTATTGGCTAACAAAAAAAAATTATTGTATTTGCATCGAGGCCCCTTCATCAGGCAAGTTAACAAATCAATGACTGAGAAAAAGGCACAACATTTAAGAGCTGTTACATCAAGACATTTGTACAGGGGGGAGGGAATACATCATTAAGATAAGGTAAAGTAATAAAAAGGATGGAAATGTAAAAGAGTAAAAATCCTACGAGTTCAGACGTCTGGAGTCACTCTGCTGTGGGGTGTGAAGTGTGTCCATGTAGTTGGTCATAAATCCAGATGTCTGATTGAGTCCTTTAGTCAATGACTGGACTGTTCTTATCAGCTTGAATTCATATATTTTTCTCTCCCTGTCTTTTTAAAAAAATACCTTTCAGCATTAGGACTTTTAAATCTGTCATACTGTGTCCTGATCCAGAGAAGTGTTTACCCAGGGGGGTGTCCAGAGTCTTCTTTATTGTGTGTCTGTGTAGATTCATCCTGGATTGCAGTTGTTGCTTGGTATCTCCAATGTAAATTAACTCAGGGCACCTTGTACACTGTATCATGTACACCACATTGGAGGATGTACATGAGAATGTGTCAGTGATTTTATAGTCCCATTGTGTGTTGGGTATGTGGACTGTGTTTGTTGTTAGGACATGGGTGCAGGTTTTGCATTTTTGTTGCAAATTTCTTGATGTATCAGCTCTTAAATTATGTGCCTTTTCTCAGGCATTCATTTGTAAACTTGTCTGATGAAGGGGCCTCATATGCAATACGGATGAAAGAGCAGAAAAGTGGAAGGTTTGAGTAATACATATACACGTCTATTTAGACATTACTTCTGCAAGCAATGTTGTTCTTTGTTATTATTATTATTATTATTTATTTATAAGGCGCCACGAGGTTTCCGCAGCGCTGAACACAGTACAAACAATAGAACTGTTAATAGAACTGTTGTCTTTATACCGTTCAAATATTTTTTAAATAATCATCCACCAATCTGTGGATGTTGATAGTTGATAGTAGGATCAGGTGGAGTAACAGCAGAGGTGTCAAGGACACAAGGAGTGCCACTTTTGAGGCTCATATGCTTGGTTTGTTTGGGCCCCCACAAAACAAGCTAACAATGGGCTTAAGGCACCTAAGGTAACAGTGCTGTTAATGAACTCCACTGTGGCAAGATGTTGTTGTCATAATCCTCAGCCTCATCCTCACCCTCATCAGTTTGTACATCATCCTCACACATTATTCATTCATCCCCGCAGGAATCCACCATTACAGAAGTCTCTGTACTTTGATATAATTGGCGGTAAATGCCTTCCTCATGGAAATTGTAGTTCTTTTTTTTTTTCTGAAAAAGATATTTTATTACATTTTACAAAACAGAGAATGAGGGAAACAGGCAGTGAAGCAAAACCATAATGTAGTTTCCCCGTAATATAAACAGCATATTGTTACTGATATGAGGAGACAAAAGAAAATTCAGGGAGAGATGAGAGAAGGGAAGGGAAAGAGAAAATAATAGGAGTAAGAGGGAAGGGGGAAATCCCTAGCCAACGAGGTGAGAACAAAAGTGAAATGAAGATGAGGATCCATGACAGGACTAAAAATTAATAGTTAGGGCTCACAGGCCTTAAAAACCAAACGGAGCAAAGGCTCCATGATATTCAGTCCAAGGACTCCAGACCTTATTATATTGGACAGGGGTGTGGCAAAGAATGCTAGTAATATATTCCATATGATAGACTTGCCAGATACAGTTGATAACAGAGGGCAGGGAGGGTGGACTTAGATTTTTCCAAAAAAGGGCAATTTGGCATCTAACGACACTAAGAATATGTGTAATAAGTTTCTGAGTTGATTTCGATATCTTAGGAGTAGAGCGAGGGAGTAGACAATACGAATAAGATGGAGGAAGCGAAACCTGAGTGATACTGAAAATGAACCGGTGGATCGATTTCCAGAAAGGAAGTAGTTTTGTGCAGTTCCACCATATATGAGACAGGGTACCCTCTTGACCACAATGACGCCAGCACAGCGATGAGGAGCCTGGATATATTATATGAAGACGGTGTGGTACTAAATACCGACGGTAAAAAATGTTGCGACAATTTTCGCTTATCTTAACGCAGATAGAGGTCTTTGAGAGGTTCAGGCAAATCTTAGCCCATTCCTCAGGAGGAAGCGATTCCCCCATGTCCTCCTCCCATTTAAGTTCGTGGGGATCCTTAGGGTGGCATTTGTGTTTTACCATAAGGCGGTAAAATTTAGAGATCAAACCCCTGGAAGATGAGCGAAGATCACAGAAAGTGACCAAAGGAGAGGTTAGATGTATATCAATGAATGTACGTCGTTGTAGTTCATTTTTATGACCATCATCTTCGAATGGCTTCAGCACCTTGCACAACACGGAAGGTATTCTCCACTGCACTTGATTAAAATACATCCCCCCTCCTTTCCCGATGTCATGGCTTGTGGAGTAAGCGTGGATGGATTTTCGCTGTTTCTCCATCCTCAGAAGCATGTACAGGATGAAATTCCACCTTGTTACCACCTCTTGCTTCAGTTGGTGGCAGGGCAAATTAAATTGCTCTTGTAGCTGCTGCAATCTCCTACATGCTGTTGCTGAATGCCGGAATTGTCCAGATATTTTGCGGGAAACAGACAGCATCTCCTGCACGTCCCTGTCATTTTTTTTTTAAAAAAAGCTCTGCACCACAAAGTTTATTATGTGAGCAAAACAAGGAATTTGATGGAATTCACTCAGCTGTAATGTTCTCACAATATTGGTGGCGTTATCAGAAATGACATATCCTGAGGAGAGTCCAAGCGGGATAAGCCATGTGGCAATGACATCTCTTAGTTTTTGTAACAGATTGTCAGCTGTATGCCTCTTAGTGAAGCCGCTGATACACAGAGTAGCCTGCCTCTAAAAATGTGAAGTACTTGGGTACATGCTGTTGCTGTTCCTGCTGGTGAAGGCGAATCACCAACCCAGTGGGCTGTCACAGTCAAATAATCTTTAGTTTGCCCAGTTCTGCTTGTCCTCATATCTGTGGTTAAGTGTACAGTGGGTAGAATAGCATTTTGTAGCCCAATAATTACATTTTTACGAACCTTCTGGTAGAGGTGAGGAATAGCTTTTTTAGTAAAATGGTGTCGTGATGGAATTTGGTAACGGGGACAGAAGACCTCAAGTAACTATCTAAAATCAGTTGCATTAATAATGGATATTGGACGCAGATCTAATACTAGCATAGTTGCCATGGTGTCTGTGATCCGCTTTGTGACTGGGTGACAGCTTTCATACTTGCTTCCTCTCACAAAGGATTGTTTAACAGTCAATTGTTGTAAATTACTAGTAGTCTTCTTCCTGGTCTGCTTCTGGGATGAAGATCCACCCCCTGCGGCAGCGGCAGCAGCAGTGGGACTAACGCTCAAGAATTCTTCTGAGGAATCCAGGATAGTGGAAAAGTCATCTAGCCTTAGCAACTTGGATGCAGGACTAACTCCGATTGCTACTGAGGATATTGATGAGGACGGTGTTGTGGGTGTAGATTGCAGGTGTCGGGATCTAGCTAAGAGAAGGGACCTAGCTGATGCTGGACTGCTTGTTGTTTTCTTTTTAGCATAAGTTTCCAATTTTCCCAACAGCTTGCCATGAACTCGCTTCAAATTGCGAAACCTGGATGAGGCTCCTAGATGGTTAAGGTCCCTACCTTTACTGACTGTGGCTTTACAAAAGCTACAAATGGCTAGACAACTGTTGTCAGGATTTGGATAAAAATAATTCCACACATAAGAGGTGGATTTTTTGGTCTTATGTCCAGGCATTAAAAATGGACTTTTTTTTTTATCACGTGCAAGCACTGCTTCCACTGGTGCATGACTTACTCAAACAACATCATCCTCATCAACATCCTCACTAGCGCCCACTGTCAGCTACACAAATATCCCCCTCATTCTTTTGCAATTCCAAAAGGGGCAGCCTCAATTTGTGTATCACCGGCTACACTTGGACTGTCCATGCACACAACTGCAGAAATGCTGAAAGGGGCCTTCTTTATGGGTACACTATCAGAAAGGTCAGGTTTTCACATAGCACTCGTGGATAGACTCTCCTCAGGGATTTGTGTCATTTCTGAATCTGAACATACATTTTCCTCTAATGCCTTATTGTTTTCTTCCAGCCCGGCTTTTACACGTAAAAGTATTTGGGCATCACTTTGTCAGTAAATATATATATATATATATATATATATATATATATATATATTTAACAACTTCTTTCTAGGTCCTACTCCTCCATCCTAAATGCTTTCTCAGTCCAAATACAGCTTTTCAGACAACCAAAATGGATACCCACTATTCCCCTCTTTGTCCCAGTTACAGATTCTTCATCCTATTGGTCAAATATCTCAGTGCCAGCGTCACATATACAGTATATTTTGAAATGTTATATAAACTGATCCATACATAAGAGGTCGGATGTCTCAAGAGTTATTAAACTATATGGATTTTTACCTATATATCTGTAAACGTTTCAAGATTATTGTATATTTGATTTATTGACTATTAAAAGCAATGCTTACTGTTGGATAACCATCTGCTTCTGGGTCATACCTGTATGCACTGTGATCAAGAGAATATTTACAGGATTGTACTGTATTTTTTCCTGGTTAAACATTAATAAATAAAAGAACACAGTGACCTAAGTCAAACAGAGTTATAATTCAATTCAATGAGATGCTACATCAAAACTTGACGTTAACATCAAGTAGGAAATAAAATATACAATAGGGCGTAATTGCTTTTTGAGATAAGAACATACCAAGACCTTCTAGCTGATTCTCTTTAAAATATATATTATTCTATGTTGATAACTAAAATTGATTATTATTACTATTTGTAATGGCAAAAATTGGCTAAAATTATTAGCTCACATTAATTCCACTTTGTATTAAATAATGTTATTTTTCTGTGTAATCATGTTAACAAAATGTCAGAAGTGGTGTCTCTTGTTTATAACAAATATTCTTAAAAAAATTGTGCACACAGATGAAGCACAATTGGTGAATAAACTACGCAATCGATCACCTCTAAGCTAAATTGATGCGCCTGATTACACAATGGTGCAGTTGATGCTTCATGTGGCAAGTCAAACTATTTATCTATAAGAACCATCTTATATAAGGATGATTTCTCTCATAATAAAAGTTTTGTCAAAATTGTGTATTGTGTTTTGTGTAACTCACTTTTACTAATTCCATGGACTAACCCAGTGGTTCCCAAACTTTTGCAGTTCGCGGCACCCTTAGAGTCTCCAAATTATTTCAAGGCACCCCTCCAAAATAATTACTGAGCAGTCCGGTTTTAGAAGTAGTTGGGTCAAAAAATTGTAATAAGTATTTAGGTCACGACAGAAATACTTATTTAGTTGTATGCAGAAATGCCCCTCTGCATCCAGACACTCTGCCCCCTTTGCATCCAGGCACACTGCCCCCTCTGCATCCAGGCACACTGCCCCCTCTGCATCCAGGCACACTGCCCCCTCTGCATCCAGGTACACTGCTCTCTGTCACGCTGTCCCCTCCTCTGCCCTCTCTCACGCTGGCCCCCTCCTCTGCCCTCTGTCACACTGTCCCCCTCCTCTGCCCTCTGTCACGCTCTCCCCCTTCTCTGTTCTCTGTCACACTGTCCCCCTCCTCTGCTCTCTGTCCCCCTCCTCTGCCACGCTGTCCCCCTCCTCTGCTCGCTGTCCCCCTCCTCTGCTCTGCCCCCTCCGCTGTCACAATCCCTCTCACTCTGCCCCGCGCCAGCCATAAAAAAAAAGAAAGAACACAGAAACTTACCAATCCGCGTGGCGCCGGGACCCAGCAGCCTCCTCTCTCCCGCAGCTGTCACTGACGTCAATATTCAGTGACAGCTGCGTTAGAGAGAAGGCTGCTGGGTCCCGGCGCCGCGCGGATTGGTAAATTTCTGTGTTCTTTCTTTTTCTATGGCTGGCCCGCGGCACCCCAGTGACAGCGCCGCGGCACCCCTGGGAGCCGCGGCGCACACTTTGGGAACCGCCGGACTAACCATTTGTTTTACCAAAGATAATTTACAATGCATTCTGCCCTTTTATATTCTCCCTCACATCTTATTTCTATCTTTTTCTATTTAAATTGTAGCTTTTTACAACAGGGTCTCATTATTAGTGTGTCTTCATACCTGTGTAAATGTTAATTTCCATATTTATTTTTACTGTCCTGTATCTGCTGCTTACATTGTACAGCGCTGCAGGAGATTTTCATACTCTATAAATCCACATTATCATCAAAATATTACAAATATATTTACTTTTTGATTGCTATAAAATAAATTTCCATCCAAACTGAGTTTTGAAAATTGTGGCATAAAATATGAGAAAATCACAAGAGGGAGACAATAGTTAAACAGACAGGGCATGATTTATTAAGGACATAAATACCATTATGTGCTGTGTTTTGCATAAAATTGCTATGCGCATGCACAGACCCAGACCATATGCCAGTGGTCGCCAGAACATTCAAGTCATCTTACGTCATCTTATGATTTCATGGGCGGAACGGGGAGAGGAATAGATGTATGCATGTAGTCAATGTACAGAAAGTAGTGGAGCACGCAGGGGGGGTTTCTGAGTCTCCAGAAACCCCCCCCCCCTGCGCTAACTCAGTGCCCACCATATCGTCACTGTCCTATACATTGTATACAGCACCGCCGCGGACGCTTCTTTGGCAGCGCCGCGGCTGCTGTATAGGACAGCGCTGCCGAAACGGACTCCCTTATATGTACTTGATGGTTAGCCTTGTCGCATTACATTAATGACAGGTGAGTGTCTGTTCCCTGTCCATGTGCAGAAAGACCCATCTCAGCTTTGGTACTTCTAAGTCTGTACTGGGGAATATAATCTCTAAATATTCCACATAAAGTTACATCCAGGATTTTGTCCATGCGGTCTAGCATCACCTCCAAGCCGAATTTCACTCCAGCAGTTTTAAAGCCAGAGCAGTTCAAAATGGCGGTGCCAGAGTGGACGCAGTCTCTCTGACTGGGGCTGAACTCCCAGTGCTGGCAGGCGTAGCACTAGACTATCCACACAGGCCTAGTGCCTGAATTACATTGTAATCGCAGGCTATGCTTGACTTTGTGTCCCCTTTATCTAGAATCTGAGCCTAGTCTGATTCACATGCAACACAAATGTGCCACAAATAATACTATGATAATAAAGAACCTGAAATGAAACTAATGGGAACCACGGGCCTTGTGACCAACTACATGCTGCTCTGACCTAGTGCCCGAATTTGTGTCTACGGGCCTGGTGCCCCAAATTGGTGACAGTGGCATGGGAAAGGTATGTCAAACATACTTACCTGCTCTGCACATGAAAGCAATCTCCACCCCGCCATTTCCTTTGTTTCCAATTCTTCCAGGGTGCACCTCTTCTCCTGTTCAGGGCACTTGTGCTGTTATATGTAATGGGCGTTAGTGGCGTTGGTGGTAGATTTTTAACCACAATTAGCTTTTTAGACTTAACCAATTTGTTTTATTTTTTTTTTAGAACTTGTTGTAACAGATGATATATACATATATACAGTTGCTCACAGTTAATACTGACTGTAACTGACAGGCAGTATGTTATGAGGGTTTTGTCGCTATCCAATAACGATTGTCAAATCTCGATTTGTGTTTCCAATGCACAAAGATTTATTCTCAAAAAGTAGCAGAATATATTCAAGCGAAATAATAATAAGTACAGCCGTTACTTATCGCAGGCACTCTGGATCCAGTGAACAGTCTTTCAGTCCTGAAGTCTGTGGTCAAGGTGACTCAACACTACATGAGAGCTACTGCTTATATGCAAACAGAGATACAGTGAAACAATGCAGGTGGTATAGCTTGCTTCTATTGGTCCAGGCATCAGGAGGGTCAAGGGGGTTACACATCATAGGCTGATTCAATCTAAGGAATCCAAAGGTGGGGGTCTCTCCAGGGGATGAGCTCTGTTCTTCCCGCCAAACTGCTCTGTTCTTCCTGCCACACTTAAAATTACAATCAGTCTATTAGCATTTGACAGTTAATATCATATTAAAGGTTTATTCTCTGACATCAATAACTAGAGTATGCAATGTGCGATCTCTTCGCCGAATGCACCGAACAGCTGCTGATATAAAGGGGATTACTATGATATTAGACACAACACATTTCTTTTAACCTGAACCATATGTATCACTAATATGCATATAACTTATAATATTACACATAAACACTACTATATTTCGACATAAATAACTATGTGTTGCAACTACGATTAATGTGTACTATTTACAAATGTGTGTGTTGGTGCGAATGTATACTAAAGTGTAAAAACTGTTATTGCCATGTGTTGCGGCTGGATACGCCCTTCCACGCCGTAGCGTGCTCTACGCATAATTCAGACAAGGACAATCAAGTTTGCTCGATATCAATTGAAATGACTTTATCCAATTTGCTGACTTCGACAGCTCCACCCTTTGATAGTGTTATGAATTATCACCTAATAACTGTCTCAAGTTCAGGATTATACAACACCTCTTCACAGACCATGATCTCTGTATCTCTCACCTCCCTTTCAATCTCGTTCTCAGTATTTCTTCTAGAAGACTGTTTTGCACACTTCAACACAGTAGGAACACATTTCACACATAAACCAATTGCTAAGATGACACCCAGTATAAGGAGAAGGAGCTTACCTACACTAGCAACCATTTCCTGTACCCATTCCCCCAGACCAGAGAACCATCCTGCCACCTTTTCCCCGATCTCATATAACGAAGAATTATGGTTCCTTCGAAATTCCCATTTCAGTTGCAGAATTTTTATCCATCTTCCGGTCTATAACCTCCTTAGGGTCATCCGTATTATTGGTGATGCACGTGCAACATTTGACACTGAACTAGATGGCCAGTGTCACACAGTACCCACCAGTAATAGAGGTGAGATAATTTAGTACCAGTCTATGTTGCACCAAACTCCTTTTTGAACGCTTGTAGCTCCCTTCCAGTATACTTGAAAGTGTCATCATACATCTCGGTGATATTGTCTATCAATTTAGCTAGGTCTTGTATATATTTAAAGTTTAATGTTCCCCGAGCGGTCCTGGTGAGATCTAGAGCAACCATAACTTGGAAACCTGCAGTTTCACTAATCAATTTTGTAGCTATGGGTTCCTCACCAGGAATCATATTTCTCTTGCCACTGTGTTCATACTATGTGTGTATGTATGGTGGTGATGTAGTCTTGTGAATACCAACCATTTCATCATGAGTAATAGTCATGATTTCAGGAACCAGTTTAGCTAAGAAACACAAACCCTTGGAACTCGGAGTCACCCAGGAATAAGCTTTTCTCCCACAAACAAAGTACACATCATCAGGGAGAACATAAGGAACAGTATGCCCATTAATTATATCACATAAGGTTTTGACAAAACTACCCATGCCTAGTGCCTCCATTTGTTCGAGACACGTGTCAGCATGGATGACATTCTTACAATTACCTATAGAGACCTTTCCATTGGATACTTTCTTATGTTTAGTTACACGCCCTAATTTGTGGTGTCCATCAACAGTCCTGCCTATGGGTGACCTTACAAGTCTCCTTCCAAAATGAGTGTGGTGAGCCATTGTCTGATCGGATAGGTCAGCTTCCCAATTCTCCAGACGCTTTGCATGAGAGATGTTTAGGCACAGTAAAGATCTGTCTAAGGAGTATTGTCGAAGCTTCAGACTAGGGGACCTAGTGTTATTGTACCACCCTTCTATGGGCCTCCCTCCCTTCAATTCTAGTACCTCAGAGATGTTTAGTGGGAATGGTACTAGTCCTATGTTATGCTGTCCCTGAGGCACATGTGAGCACACCCAGCACTCAGTTTGATTTAGAACCTTACCCACTAAGGAGTGATAATCCTCCAGAGGATGCCCGCCCATGTCCAGGGTACTGGTGGACTGGCATCGCTGGATGCACGTTTCTTCAACTAGGGAATCACAGAACTTACAGATACAGTACTCATCAGATAATAGCCCCTCACACTGTCTCCGAGTTCCCGAGCTAGCAGACCTTTTCATAACCACTGGACCAAGCTTGATAATGGGCTGCTCTGGGTATTGTAATAACTCCATCTCATCCGTATCACTACCAGAACCTGCCTCTGTCCTCCATCCTCCTTCACAAAAATCTAGTATCCTAGAAAAAGTAAAAACAAGGAAAATTCTGGAACAAAAGAAAAACAAAAACCGCCACTCCATCGCTGGAAAGATAGTTCTGAGGCAACGTCTCTGGTCCAGGTGTCTCGACTGCAGGCTTTAGGTCTCCCGAAACAGGCTCACAAGTGACAGCTCTATGTCGTCGGTCTTAGTTTTATCTTGCACTTTCTCCGGATTATGGACTCTCCTGCAGTGGGTGGAATGGACCCAAGTGTCTCTCTCTGCAACCTTCAGTGATGTAGTACTGGTCAGCAGCACTTGGCACAGGCCTTCCCAATGGTCTGTTAAACAACCTGAACGGAAGAAATTGCAGATCATAACATAGTCCCCAGGTTCAACATCATGACAGTTCGTTTCTGGCATACCAGGTGACAGCATTTTTAGTTTTTGTTGTTGTTGCTTTAGCTGTCTGCTCATTTTTATAAGCAATATTGACATAAGACATAAGATATTGACAGTCACTTCATTATTACACTTCAAGTCGTCTTGTGGACTCACGATCAAATAAGGTTGTCGGCCGAACAGTATCTCAAAGGGGGACAGATTAAGAGGAGGTCTAGGAGTGGTTCGAATGCTATGGAGGACTAGTGGCAAAGCTTCAGGCCATGCCAACCCAGTTTCAGACATTATCTTACCAAGCTTGTTCTTTATAGTACCATTTACTCTTTCCACCTTACCACTGGCTTGTGGTCGGTAAGGTGTGTGAAGTCTGCTACTGATTCCCATGAGCTTACGCATATTTTGGAAGATATCACCAGTAAAGTGGGTACCCCTATCACTTTCAATGATTCTAGGGATACCGAACCTACACACAAACTCTTGTACAATTTTCTTTGCAGTGAACACAGCAGTATTAGTGGCTGCTGGATATGCTTCTACCCAACCGGAAAACACATCAATACATACTAACACATACTTTAGATTCCTGCAAGGTGGTAATTGGATATAGTCAATTTGTATTACCTGAAAAGGTCCGTCTGTAGGAGGGATGTGGGATGGCTCAGTTGGAATAGTTTTCCCGACATTTTTCCTCAAACAAGTAAGACATGACATTGCTTTCTTACCAGCCTGAGAGGAAAATCCAAGAGCACACCAGTATGCTCTCACTAGTTTGCACATACCTTCTTTACCCAGGTGAGTCAGACCGTGTGCTGCTTCAGCCAGGCTTGGATAATATGTTTGGGGAGCTACAGGCTTACCTTGTCCATCCCTCCAGAGTCCTGAGGACTCTTGACCACATCCCTTCGCCTTCCAGACCGCCTTTTCCTGCAGGAAACACAAATCTTGCATTTCAATTAATTTCTGCATGTCTAATGTCTGAAAAACCATCATAGTCTCGGTCAATACAGTCATAGGTTGCCCTGCTGCCCATTTAGCAACTTTGTCCGCCCTATTATTGCCCAATGACACTGGGTCTTCTTCAGAGGTATGGGCTTTGCACTTTATGACGGCTACCGTCTTGGGTAACTGTATCACTGTCAAAAGTCCTTTTATGTGTTGTGAGTGTGCCACTGGCGTACCTGCTGCTGTCGTAAAGTTTCTAAGACGCCAAAGGGCCCCAAAATCATGCACTACCCCGAAGGCGTACCTAGAGTCAGTATATATATTAGCTGATTTACCTTCTGCCAACTCACACGCACTCCTTAATGCTACTAGTTCCGCCACTTGGGCTGAGTGAGGTGGGCCAAGGGGTTCAGCTTCTACCACACCCTGATCGTCTACAACAGCGTAACCAGTACATAGTTCTCCCGTCTCTGTCTGTCTATGACAACTCCCATCTGTATAAAACGTAAAATCGACATTTTCTAAAGGGGTGTCAGGTATGTCGGGCCTTGCAGTAAAGGTCTGGTTCAGGTGTTCCATACAATCATGCGTCTCAGTACTCTTGTCTAACTCATCATCAACCAGGGTCTACTCACCTCCCAACCTTTGTGTCTCTAGAGACACATATGGAAGGTATGTAGCTGGATTTAAGGTGCTACATCGTTTGATGGTGATGTTTGAGGGTGCCATCAGAGCTAGTTCCCACTTTGTGAATCTAGCTGAAGAAACATGTCTGGTTTGAGCTGAATTTAACAGAGCTGATACAGCATAGGGTGTATAGACAGTTGAATTATGTCCTAATACTACGTCCTCTCTCTTACTTACCTGAAGAGCAGTTGCTGCTACACTTCTGAGACATGTTGGGAGTGATCTTGCCACAGTGTCCAATTGTGCACTGTAGTATGCTACCGGTCTGCTAGCGTCACCATGTTTCTGAGTGAGGACACCTGCTGCACAACCATCAGCTTCCGTACAGTATAGTTTAAAAGGCTTTTCATAATCAGGTATTCCCAATACAGGTGCTCTAGTCAGAATATCTTTGAGATTAAAGAACGCTTGCTCTGACTCTTCTGTGTGTACGACACGTTCTGGTTTTGAGGAAGAGACTAGCTCCTGCAATGGTAATGCCAGAATAGAAAAACCTGGGATCCAGGATCTACCATATCCACACATCCCCTAGAAGGTACAAATTTGCCTCGTGCTCTGCTGCAGAGTCATGTGTTGTATGGCCTTTATTCTGTCAGTCGTCAGATGTTTTAGCCCCTGGGTGAGACAGTGCTCTAAGTATTTGACCTTAGTCTGACATGGCTGTAACTTGTCCTTTGCCACCTTGTGCCCTGTTTGTGAGAGATGGAGCAACAACAATTTAGTATCATGTAAACATGACATTAAAGAATCAGAGCACAGCAACAAATCGTCCACATATTGAATTAGAACAGACCCATTGCAGGGTTGAAAGGATTGCAAACAGTCATGTAAGGCTTAGAAGAAAATACTGGGGCTGTCAATGAACCCCTGGGGAAGCCTGGTCCATGTGTATTGCACTCCCCGGTAGGACAATGCAAAAAGGTATTGGCAGTCAGGGTGAAGAGGGACTGAGAAGAAAGCAGAACATAGGTCAATGACAGTAAAATGACTAGCAGACGGTGGAATCTGCATGAGGATGACAGATGGATTCGGCACTACGGGGAATTGGCTCTCAACAACTTTATTAATTCCCCTTAAGTCCTGGACTAATCTATAGCCTCTCCCCCCACTCTTCTTCACAGGGAAAATGGGACTATTTGCTGTGCTGGATGTACGAAGTAAAATCCCTTGTTGCAACAGCCTCTCAATAACAGGACATACCCCCAATTCCACCTCCGGTTTTAATGGATACTGTGGGATTTTTGGAGCTATCCTACCACTTTTTAGATTTACCATGACAGGGGCTACGTTTGCCATTAGTCCAGTGTTTGTGGATTTCTGGTAGTAGCAGTACCAGGGAACAGCTGTAGCCACATGTCTTTGGGAAAGGTATGTCATATTGTTATAATTCCATTATGTTTGGTATTTAAATGTGCAGGAGATTATGACCGGTTTATTGACGGTGGAGCTATGTTTCTGGGATATATCTGGAAACGACAGGTCAAAACTTAGGAATAGTTTTGAACAAACCCTAGGTGACACCAAGGGATATTTCTACCACCACATTAGCATCCACACTGCCCCTGTGAATGCCGTTCCATTTGATTTTGCTTAAAAACCTGTGTTGCGAAGGGAAAAATGGTCAGTCTTTTGTGAAATCAGACATCATTGATAAACTGTCCAACTTTAAGCTAATTTCCCTTGGCGCAGAATGTACCACTTATCTGTAAGTTATACACTGAATAGAATTATGTTTTGTTATATATATGTCATGTCATCTTAGTTGTTTAACCTGTCTTAACCTGTAAACATTGTACTTTTTGTATAGTAAATCTAAAAATATAATTGTGATGTCCTTATTGCTCTAAACAAATTCACTGCCTGTTTAGAAGAGAGAGATTGAGAGAGATTGCTTTGCTGGGTTAATTCTTTAGATACCAGTGTGTGAAGGGTTAACTATTTAGCTACCAGAGCACAGAGTGTGCGCAATTGAGTGAATAAGACATAGGTTTGCTACGGGCCTTATACATAGCTGGTGGCAGTTGTATAGAAGTGTGGATGCATGTGTCTGTGTTGGAAAAGGGACCAGCTAAATTTGTAGCCTAAGAGATAGGCAATAGTGAGGTTTAGTCCGAAATCCTGTGTGTTCCCTTACAGTAAGCTTCCAAGTCATGAGTGCGGTTTGTGACAGATAAAGGGGGTCAGGAGAGACTTCCTGACAAACAAGAGATCATATATTGTTTGACTGTGTGAATATATGATAAGATTGCTATTGTAATTTTGACTTTTTCCCTCACTAGCTGGAGTTAACCTACTGCTTTTGCTAATTGCTGCACCTGTGTCTGCCTATTTATGCTTGCTTTATACAGTTCACCTTGCTGGTCATTGTTGTTACTGTTCTTCTTTCCCTTGGACTTACTGTAAGCTGCTAATTGTCATCTATGTTCCTGGCTATTCATCTCACCCATTGAGTTCACCTGTACCTGCTCTATTTTCTGCTACTTACCTGTTTCCAGTCACACTCGGATATGTGTTGTTCATACTCAGCTATACCTGGTCTGTACCTTTCCTGCATTATTTTGGATTATATTTGTTCAATAAAACTGTTATTTTTTTTTATCATACTCCGGGCTCCATAGCTGTCATTACTATTCCAACTATTAGCACAGGAACGTGACAGATAGCTATAGAAGGAGTTTCCAGTGCTTTCAGCACTAGTGTCCCTTATTACCTCCCGCCCTCTACATTTGCCAATGACCACCGCTTAACCTGCACACTATCCTATATACCTTATGCACCCTCTACCCAGTCCTTAAGCCTCAGTGCTCAGCATCTCTAGCTCTGTTTCTTGAGCCCAGTCTCCTTGGCAAACACTTGCTCCACGCTGGTACGCTCCTTGTTTTTTACTATACAAGTCATCACTTTGTGCTCAGTGTTTAGTCTGTAGTTGTTTAGCCCTACTATGTACTATGTTTTTTATTAATACATAGCTGTTAGTTCATTGTGTAATTCAGTGGTCGAAGTGGAAATTTAGAAGTGATGGTATGAAAAATGTAATGGGAATGTAAGTGAATGGAATTAGATAGTTTTGCAGTGAAGGCAGTAGGAGAAGTGGCGGTATGGCATACTACTGTATATACCTCCACTTCTACCACTGTATATAGGTATAATGTAAGTGACTAGAATGTGATAGTGTTACAGTGAAGGCAGTAGGAGAAGTGGCGGTATGACATACCACTGTATACACCCCCACTTCTACCACTGTATATAGGTATAATGTAAGTGACTAGAATGTGATAGTGTTACAGTGAAGGCAGTAGGAGAAGTGGCGGTATGACATACCACCATATACACCTCCACTTCTACCACTGTATATATGTATAATGTAAGTGACTAGAATGTGATAGTGTTACAATGAAGGCAGTAGGAGAAGTGGCGGTATGGCATACCACCGTATACACCTCCACTTCCACCACTGGTAATTACGCAATTTTGCAGTCTGTTCAATTCCCTAAGTATGGTGCTGTGTACCCATTTTGGTACCTTATAAATAAAAGATAATAAAAATAGCATAATTTCCACATATGTCTTGTAAGCAACTTTTTAATCCATATATTATTATTATTATTAATTTTTATTTATAAGGTGCCACAAAGCGTCCGCACCTAAGAAGCTTCTCTTATGGGCACAATTTTAGTTCACAAACTTTGATTGATGCGATCCTATCATTTAGAATATTAGTAATGTGAATTGAAACTGAAAGTTTGTGAAATCAGACATTGCCCAGTTGTCAATGATTCTGGCTTTGCTGACATCTCTACAAAATCATGTAAGACTTCATTTACTTCCACAATTTATAAATGCCATGCTTGATTGGTTTTGCCTTTTAGAGACACTTTTATTGTAATCATTAACATTTCTCATTGGGTGTTAGAACTAGGAAAGAAGGTAAATTATCTTTGAACTATGCCAAAAAAACAATCATTGCAGACTTTTATGAGGCTCAATGTTCAAGTGTTGCAAATTGCCATCCTTTGCTGATTACACCTTTGTATTTACCAGCCATATTGGCCCTGTTACTATATCCATGTATTTTATTTTAATGTAATCCTTCTTCAATTTGTTGAAAATGTCCTGTAACCAGTCTGTATGAATGATATCACTAAAACTTTCCTTCACTGATATGCACATATCGAATTATCTGGCACATTCGTTCATAATGTAAAGCATTGTGTGCAATCAAACAGCAAATAGTATTTTGCTCTTTGTATTCTTGCTGTGATTTCAGTATAAACTGCCTTCTATAGTAAACATATGAATGAATTTTTGGTTTTATTGGATAAATAATTAACAGTTCCCTTTTGATGATTCATAATATTTATTTTTATTTTATACTTAAATTTAGAAATATACCAGTATCTCGACTTGCAAACATTTAAAGTATGGGAATAAGATTATTTTTTGCACAAAATAAAATTCTATTCAAAAGTATTTGTTGCCATCTTTTTTTTTTCAGCTGTGATACCTGGCTTAGCTTGGAGAAGGTCAGTTTGACTTCAGAAATAATCAAAACATTCCATATTTTGACAATATTTGTATTCACTTGCACTTGGGTCAGGGGCATTCATGTGTAATGTAAATAAGAATTCTCAATACATTTATTTCTGAAAAGCCCACCATTGTATTTAAAAAGAATAAGGGCTAGATTTACTAAGCTGCGAGTTTGTAATAAAGTGTGGATGTTGCCTATAGCAACCAATCAGATTTTAGCTTTCATTTATTTAGTACCTTCTACAAAATGATAGCTCGAATCTGATTGGTTGCTATAGGCAACATCCCCACTTTTTCAAACCTGCAGCTTAGTAAATATAGCCCTAAGAGTCTATAAAACCTACTAGTTCCCAGCTACCTTAACATCAAAAAGGAGAATATGAAGGAAGAAAAAACTAATAGTGTCTTGGAAAACATAAACGGTAATTTTAAGTGCAGCAAACTATGCACAACATGTAAACACATGAAAAATAGAGATAAGATGGTCATGTCCCAAGTATCTAAAGAAAGCTTTTCTATTAAAGGTTTTTATAACTGTGACACAACTTTTGTAATCTACGTATTGCAGTGCCCTTGTGGACTGTATTATGTAGGGAGGACAACTAGACATTTACGCACCAGATTTATGGAGCATAGGCGGAATATTGTAAATGGTTTGGAAACCCACAGTGTGTCTAGTCATTTTAAGGAAAATGATCATAAAAACCCTGGAGGCTTAAATGTTGTAATTGTGGAATCTATAACACCTACAGCAAGGGGCGGGGACAGATTTAGGTTCCTCTGTGAGAGAGAAATGTTTTGGATATTCAAATTACACACATTAGCCCCAGATGGTTTAAATGGTTTGTGACTTTGAGTTCAAAGCCTGCCTTGAGTGAGTTGGATTAGGTGTCCGATAAAAAGTAACTTTTTTTTTTAAAAAAAAAATTAAAATTTTATTTATATTATGAAATAGCTTTAATACTGTTTTATATATTTTTAACTGCATTAAAAATACTCGCATTTAACTAGTATTTATGTATTATAGAACAGCATCCTCCGTCATTGGGCTATGCACTGTAATTAGATGCGACATGTAGCTTTGTGGTTAAATTGAGTTTGTGAAAAAGTGCACAGACTAAAGTTTTATTTTCTCTTTTTTAGTTTCTGTGGTTTCCAATATATTCCTGTTTTATAGACTATTTAATAGATTGAACTGTGGTTCAATACTCTAGTGCACACCCCTCTGGGCTGGTTGTTCTGGGTTCATGACCCATTTTTGGGCGAATTGGATTAGGTGCCCCAGGGGGTGAATAAGTCTTTTATTTCTTTCACATTTTATAATTATCCTATTAATATTTATAGTGTGAATGATCTCAAACACTGTTTTATATTTTAAATTATACTAAAAATATTTTGTTTAATTAGTATTTGTCAGGCGCCGCCTGGATCCCGGCCTAGCAACCAGACGCGTCACTTCCTCCCCGCTCGGCTACAGTGCAGGAAGCGTTCCCGTTGCTAGGCAACGGGACGCCACATCTAGGAAGCGCTACGGCGCTAATAATAGAATGGCGCTGCGGCGCTGAAGCTGATTGTGCACCTGTGTTATTTAAGCCTCTCTTGACCCCACCTCCAGTGCCAGAGTTTCAGGTCTACCTGTCCTCCAGCTTTTCCTGTGTACCTGTGATAACTTGTCTCCTGACCTTTGCCTGCCTCCTAATTATCTGCCGTTTGCCTGTGACCCTTATGACCCGGATTGCCTTGACTACTCTTTTGGATCTCCCTTCTGTACCTCACTGCCAGAACACTACCGACCCGGCTTGACTCACCACCCCTTTGGATTCTCCCCGTGTACCTGCCTTGCCCGCACCATTGCTGAACCTTCCTGTCTGACATTTCTCTCGTGCTTCGCTATCTGACTAGTGGAGGGACCGCGACCTGCGTGTTCCCTGCAGCTGAGTCCATACCTCCTTGCGGGGGTCCCTGGTGAACACGTTAGACTCCGCAACTTCCTTTGAGTAGTGCCAACGATAGCAGGTACGCTATACTCAGTCGTGTCAGTATTTATGTATTATAGAACAGTATTTTCTCTCATCTGGCTAAATATTGCTATTAGATATGCATTTTTGGGGTTAAACTGAGTCCTGTGAAGGAGTGTATATACTCAAGCCTTCTCTCCTCTTCAATCTTTTAAAACTGCTTTAGTTTTTAAAATGTTATGTTTTAGGAAGGCTCAAAGTTCCCTTTAGTATTATTATGAATAAAAACTTCCCTATATTATTCTCTCTGCCAATCTATTTCACTCTCTCAACATTTCCATACTTAGCTGTCATCACACTCCACCTCTCCACTATTCACTTTATTTTCATAAAGACATTCTTACACACCAGTCATGACAATTACAGTCATCACTAAATGTCAAGGGACTCAAAACCCCCCAAAAATGATCTATGTTATTTAACACCATTCACAAGCTTAACGGTGATGTTATCTTTTTACAGGAATCTCATTTCAAAGCTGGAGACCACCCCTCCTTGTCCTAACAACGCTTCTCCATGGTGTACTACGCCTCTCACTCTTCCAAGAAAAGCGGAGTGGCATTTATGTTTCGCAGCTCTATTCCCTTCGTCTTATTAGAAATCAAGGGGGACCCAGAGGGCCACTTCCTCATACTCACAGGGAAGATCGGACACTTAGACATAACATTCACCAAAATCTATGTCACCAACACAGGTCAGTCAGCCTTTTTTCTCCACTTTTTTTCTACACTACATCACATACGCAGAGGGCCTTCTGCTGGGAGGTGATTTTAAGATGGTTATGTCACCTTCCCTGGACAAGTCGGCTTCCAGACCTACCCCCAAGACACCACCCCATACAAAAACCGTTCAAACAAAGATGACTGGTGTCTTTGATATCTGGCGTGCACTTTATCCAACCTCCCGGGATTACACATTTTATTCCTTCCCACATAAATCCTACTTGCGTATCAATATGTTTTTGAACTTCGCACAAACGTTTTGGCACATTACTTCGGCGAACATTTTATAATTATTATGATTATGTTTGACTTATAAGGCGCCACAAAGGGTCCGCAGCGCCGTACATTACATATACATAAAACAGAACCAAGACACAACATGATACAAAAATATATACAAACACAGATGACAGGGTAAAGCAAATCAGATTAAGGGGCATATTTAAGAGACCACGGTAGTGCGCTATCGTGTACTTACCGTTCAATTAAGGTCCCACAGTGTCCCCCGCATATTTATGAAAGGTGCATCGCAGCAGATATCATGGATATCTGCTGCTTTGCACTCCTCTTCGTTTTTGGGAGCAGTCACCATTCTACAGTATGGTGACTGCTCCCAACCACAATCTCACAAGTTCCGAAAAAACTTTGTCTTGATAATGTACGCCAGCTTCAGCTTCATAATTAAAAAAATTCAATGCTGTCAGCTCTGCTCCGAAGAGCAGAGCTGGGCAGCGCATGTGTGGAGGGATCATGTGATCTCTCCCTGTCACTCACAGCTCTCTATCTGCAATGATAGTTGCAGACACAGAGCAGGGATCTTCGAACTGCACATGCGCAATTGAAGAATGAAGAGGAGCGAAGAACACCTGAAGGAAATCCTGAGACAGAGCATTCCGAAGAGGCACGGTAGGTGTGATTTTTTTTATCACAGAAACAGCAGTTTTTCGGAACTGCTGTTTCTGTGATCCATTTTTTATAAATTTGAGAAATAGTTCAATCCTTATTTATGCGATAAGGATTGATAACTATTTCTCATTTTTGCCGATGAATGATAAATGTGCCCCTGTATCTGGGACAGATAGTGAAAGGGATGGTAGAAATCACCGAGAAGAAAGCCAAAGCTTAAGAAAAAAGGGAAAACAAGGCTAGCGAAGCAGGCCAAGAGGTACAGAGGGTGAAGGTACAGTAGAAGGAGCACACAAGGAAAGAGAGCCCTGCTCATGAGAGCTTACATCCTAAAGGGAAGGGGGAGACACAAAGAGGTTGGTACTAACTGGGTGAGAGAGCCAGGACAAGGAAGTTAGGAGGAGGACTGATAGACATGAATAAAGAAATGAGTCTTAAGTCTTGAAGCCTTTGAGAGTAGATGCTAACCTGATGGAACATGGAAGATCATTCCACAGTAGGGGAGCAGTCCGGACAAAGTCCTGAAGACGAGAGTGAGAGGAGGTGATCAGTGAAGTAGTGAGGCGGCGGTCACAGGCAGAGCGGAGGTGGTGGGTATGATTATAGGTAGAGATGAGATTGGAGATGTATGGAGGGGAACATTGACTAAGAGCTTTAAAGGTGAGGGTGAGGAGTTTGAATGCAATTCTGTAGGGTATGGGGAGCCAATGTAGTAACTGTTGGAGGGAGACTGCAGATATAGTGCGGCGGGAGAGAAAAATGAGGAGCATTTTTGAAGATAGCGGGTAAGATTAGTGTACCACGGTTGCGGCGGGGGCCGACGAAGCTTAACGTGACAGCCGGGGCGACAGAGTCAAGTGCAGCAGTATGAGTGCGATTGTAAAAGGAGACAGCCTTATTGGGGCAAGAAAGCGTGATGATGGGGGAGAGAAGCGAGCCCAGGGAGGAAGAGAAAGTTGTAGGATCAACTGTGTCAAGATTACGCCTGATGAGAGTAACCTTGGTGGACGGGGACGATAAGAGGGGTGGAGAGATGCTAAAAGAGAGGAGATGGTGAATAATTGAGGACAGAGACAGTACCGAGGTGTAAAAAAAACAGATCTAGGGAGTGGCCACTGCGGTGGGAGGGAGAGGAGGTCCATTGAGAGAGACCAAGGAAGGAGGAGAGGGAGAAAAGTTTGGAGGCAGCAGGGTCTGAGGGATTGTCTATAGGGATATTAAAGTCCTTCAAGATGAGGGAGGGAAGGTCAGAGGAAAGATAGTGAGGGAGCCAGGTGACAAAGTGATCAAGAAATAGGGAGACAGGACAGGGATGACAGTATATGACAGCAACACGGATGTGGGCTGGGTGGAATAGGCGGATAGAGTGTACCTCAAAGGAGGAAAAAGAGAGGGAGGCTTCAGGGGGAAGAACCCGAAAAGAACAGCAGGAGGAGAGAAGTATGCCGAAGCCACCACCTTGCCGGTCCCCAGATCTGGGTGTGTGGGAGAAGGACAAGCCCCCGAAAGAGAGAGCAGCTGGAGAGATAGTGTCCTCAGGGGATAGCCAGGTTTCAGTGATGGCAAGCAGGTTGAAGGATCTAGAGATAAATAAGTCATAGATAGAGGTCGATTTATTACAGACTGATCTGGCATTCCAGAGACTACAGGATAGTGGAAGAGAGGGAAGAGGAGAGATGTGGATGAGATTGTTGGGGTTGCTCATCTGCAAGGGTGAGTATGATATGGAGCGAGGGGAATGACAGGAAGAGAGGGTTGGAATTGGACGAGAAGCAGAAATAAGAGAGTATTTGTCAGCAGTCAGGAGGGGCAGGGGAGGAAGAGGTGGAGGAGTAGTGGAGATGGGGCAGATAAGGGGGTTTATGAATGGGAGAGGCAGAAGGTAGGAGTGACGTGAGGGAGAAGATAAGCTGGGGGAAAGAGAGGGAGGTGGTAGGTAGGAGCAGACTGACGCTGAGAGAAGAGCAGTGAAGGGGACAAGAGGGAAAGGGTGTGAGTGGGGAAAGGGAGGAGAGAGGAAAAGATGGAAGAGGGGGCACCATGTTAGATCAGGGGCCCAGAGGCACAGAAGAGAAGAGAGGAGTGAAATAGGGAGGGGGATGGGAAGTGAGAGGGGGGAGTGAGGAGGAGGAAGAATATGGAAAGATTGGACATGTGAAGTAGGGGGATAGAGGGAGAGGACAGAAGTGAGATAAGAGCAAATCATGATAAAGCTAGAGAAGGTGTGGAATAGACAGTTGAAAGAAATCAGAAATCAAGAATGGTAATGGCTTACAAGTGGAGAGAGGAAATGGTGAGAGCACCAGAGGTGAGTAAAATGAAAGAGTGCAATGGTAGAAGGAGAGAAAAGAGGAAGAGGAGATGTACAGTATGAGTCAGGGAATAGGAAGCAGTAAGGACAGCAGAGATACCAAAAGGGTGTGTTTAGAAAAAACTTTTACATGAGACAGTGACATCAGGCATGATTGGAAGGCAATAGTATAACATAAGGCATAATACAAGGTGCACTGAGCTGGTTATACAAGTCCACAGGACAAGAGGGAGCCAGTTCAAAGTTGAAGCTAAGTGGAGCAACAGTGTGGATTAAAAGTGGGAATCCAAGCAGCATAAGAGGAAACACCAAATCATAATACTGTAGCAGGCCTGAATAAGTGTGAGAAACAGTTCAGCAGGGAGTGTCCAGGCAGTTAACAATGATCCAGGTGGTGGAAACATCATACCAAATATGTTTGCTGACCATTCCATTCTATCACTGATGAGCATCCTCCTTCAAAATCCTCAGGGATGGACCTCGTGGAAACTGAATGAGACACTCCTTATACTACCCCACTTCAAGGAGACCGTTTCGGCCTCCATTATACAGTACTTCACGTTAAATTCTAATCTGGAGGTCCCTATGCCCACAATTTGGGAGGCTCATAAGGCAGTTATACGGGGGAGATTATTCAGTTTGCTACCAGGCGGAAAAAAGAACGCTCTATGACACTCCATAAATTGTCTGACCAACTCAGAGATCTAAAAATCTACACAAGCAGACTCATTGACACATGTTATTCCAAAGTATACAAAAAATGAGGGGAGAGATCTAAACTATGCAATCAAAGTGAACGGAACGCCAACTTAGATGGTCAAAGCAGACATTTTATGAACGGGGAGACAAGGCGGACAGAATACTGGCCAACAGGCTTAGGGCAAAACGCCTCGAAGGCTATTCCCTCAATTAGGGATAAAAAAGGAGCCTTGTCTTTTGACCCAAGAGTTATCAACAACACATTCCGATCCTATTACGAGGTGCTGTACAACCTTCACCCTACACCTCTACCCCGGACCCAGAAACCCAGACGATAAACACCTATCTGGATAAATGCTCCCTACCCACGCTTTCCACACTGCAGATAGACGCCCTAAACAGTGAATTAACAGAAGAGGAAGTAACATTGGCCCTCAAATCTTAGATGAGCTCTAAGGCCCCAGGCCCTGATGGATTTATGATGTCACATTATAAGATCTTTTCCAAAGAACTAATGCCCCAACTTACTTCGATGTATAACCACATAATGCAGGGAGGGACATTTCATAACAAAACAACACGTTCTACTATAGTTGTAATCCCAAAACCAAACAAGGACCCGACGTATTGCACCAATTATCGTCCAAATTCACTTCTCAATGCGGATATAAAACTATTTGCCAAGGTGTTAGCTACTCATATAAACTCCCACCTAACATCTTTAATATTTCCCGATCAGGTAGGCTTTGTTCCCACCAGACAAACACTGGACAACACAAGGAAAACTATAGCCATCATCGCACACATCAATAAAAAGAAAGTTTCCTTGGTCATCCTAGCTCTAGATGCGGAGAAGGCCTTTGACAGGCTTTTGTGGTCCTTCATATTCCATACACTTAGACACTTTGGCTTCCAAGGAGCCTTTCTCACCGCTATTCAAGCTCTCTATCATCGCCCCTCTTCATCTGTTCTGACCAATGGGTTACTGTCTTCTGCCTTCACCTTAAAAAATGGTACAAGACAGGAATGCCCTCTATCACCTCTAATCAGGGGTGGGCTGGCCCGGGGGACAGGGGGGCAGCGCCCCCCCCGGGCCGCTCGGTCAGACCGCTACTCGGGCCAGAGGGGTAGGCCAACCGGCCGCCCCCCTGGATGCAAAATACAACACTTTCCCCTGCGGCCGCATCTGATGACATCAGATGCGGCCGCATCAGCGCACAGGCGGCCGCATCAATGACGCGGCCGCATCCCTTTTCATGTGATGCGGCCGCCTGTGTGGCCCCCGGGCTTCCCTCTCCCAGCCCGCGCCTGCCTCTAATCTACGGAATCCAGATATTCTGGGGATTTAAATAGGACCTCGCCAACTGTCCTTATTTGATGATGATGTCTTGTTAACGCTCTCCAACCCCATAATCTCACTTCCCAACTTGCTTAAGAAGCTGGCGGAATATGGCTCAGTCTCAAATTATAAAATCAATAACGCTAAGTCGGAGGCCCTTGTTCTCCAGGGATCGGATGCAATAAACTCGATACTCAAGACTAAATTCACATTTCAATGGGGCCCCAAATCTCTACCTTATCTAGGGATACTCATCATCAAGGAATACAACACACTTTTCCAAACTAACTATATCCCACTTTTAGACACAATCAAAAGGGACTTAATCAAATGGGATCCCCTCTACATCTTGTGGTTTGGTAGAATAAATGTGATAAAAATGAATGTCCTCCCCAATGTTCCGAGGACTTTCTTGTCCTCCCTACAACAGATATGTGAAGAATTTGTGCGGCGCTCCTGCTTAGCCAAACCGGCTGTATCTGGGGGGTACGGGCTACCGATTTTTGAACACTACTACCAGGCAGTCATCCTCAGCCACATTATCTCCTGGCATACGACCCCAGGAAAAAAGAGATGGGTAGACTTAGAGAATGCACTAACACCCGACCACATTCTACAATACCTTCCTTGACTCCCACGTACCCAGAGACCAGCCTCGGTATACTGTCACCCCACTATACAATTCACGCTAAACATATGGGTCAAACTTATCAGGAAGAAGACGGACATCTCTACATTCCCTTCACCTCCTACTCCACTTTGGCACCATCCGGCATTCCCTCCACGGAATTCAATCTCATATATCACACCCTGGCAGAGAGCAGGCATAACCCAATTCGATCACATCTCGGGGGGGAATATGCGCCAGGCACACTTTCTGATCCAATGCAAATCCTCCAAATTACGGAAACCTACCTCCTTTGAGAAATTTTGCATGCACCGAGTGGGTTTCCTAGGATTGGTGTCCCTCATATACCAGGATATCTTATCACCGACCAGTGAGACCTTCGAACCGTTTGAGACAACATGGGAGCGTGACACTCAGAAGACTTTGGACAAGGAGGGTTGGTCCAAGCTGAGGCTCAGGATATCTAAGGTATCAATTGACACCTCAATCAGGGAAAATGCATTCAAAGTTTCCACACGTTGGTATCTAGTTCCCACACGATTACATAGACTTTATACGGGCACGTCCGATTTCTGCTGGAGAGAATGCGGGGGAGTGGGGACTTTTTACCATATTTGGTGGCAATGCCCTCACATCTCAAATTTGTGGTGACAGGTGACTGAGCTACTTACTCAAATCCTAGACAGTGACATAATCCTCGACCCCTTGGTCATGCTACTTTGCTCTCCGATGAAAACCATTGATAAATATAGGGATAAACTTGTACAACATGCCTGTGCAGCTACCCGCTTACAAATTGTTTCACACTGGAAATCCTCATCCCCTCCATGTCTCCAGGCGGTGATCTCTCGGGTGTGGTATATAGTGTCAATGGAGTACTTCACAAGCCTTTTAAAGGATAAGGTTTTAAACTTTCACAAGACATGGTTATAGTACACATTTTTATCATACTCCATTACCTGGTACTATATGAGCCACTTCCTCACTTCTCGACATTTAAATATTTTTCTCTTTTCTTCTTTCTCCCAAAGTATTTACCCCCTAGGGCGATAGCAGTGTAAATCACCCTGCCCTAGATGGACATATATCTTATCTTCCCTTACCACCCCCTTTCCCTTCCCTGGTCCCTTCCCCTTTCCTACATTTATACAGAAAAATCCAACAACATTGTACTTTTCCCAGCCTGGATTTCAGGATTAGATTCAGATCCAGGCATTATCTGTCAGACACCAGTTTACTGTATTTCACTATTGCAATAAGTTATTTTAGAACATGCTCCCTACTCTACGAATATATTTAGTAACACATGTATAAACTCTATTTTCTAGCTATAAAAATGATATGCAATAATCTCATTTTAATTTAGAAGTCAAATGTCTAATGCAAATTGTTTTTCTCTTTATGTTCCTGTTGTTGTCGAAAATAACCAGATTTAAGGAAAAAAATCCTGTTACCTGTGTTGATACTATAGTGATGCATTGATTGACACAGCAGGTGCAAGTGCTAATTGAGAATGAACACTGGTATAAGTAGACTACTAATGAGAAGCTAAAGCATCGTTGAGAAAGTCAGCTGCTGACTAACGAAACGCGTCACTATACTTTGTTTCCAGCATTTGCTACTGATATCTGTACAACTGAGATGAACCAGGACTTATTAGGATTCCTATGGTGCCCACCTTTTTTGTCTTTTTTTGGATAGTCTAACAGCATTCATTGTATTTGTATGAGGACTCCTAGTCCCTGCTATGAAACCATTACTGAATTGCTAATCGGAAGAGGGGATTTCCTTTCCCTTATAGCTACCGTGTTAAACAGTGCAAAAGGATCTATTAGACTTGTATGAGAAACATTACACTTTCATTTTTGGAATTACTGCAACTAAGGCTGCATTGAAAAACAGAAGAGGGGATTCCTTCTCCCTAACAGCCAACCTACCACAGTGGACTATCTAATAGATTGAGCTGTGGACAGAGAGATAATTACACTATATCTAAAATTTAGGTGGATAATAGTTGAAGTGGAACAACTTGGGAGGATTAAATCACTTACTTTAAAATACCATTTTAAGTTAAACCATTAGCACCATATATTTTCACAAGAACTGGGTAATATAAAGTGACAGTTACGAAGTGCACTAGATGCGCAGTGTTCTTAACTGGTCAGCCAAATGGTGTACACCTACTCTAGACACTTTGGAAAATCAAAGTGTGCCTTTATGTGTGTTTGCGGGAAGGAGGAACACTTGCTCTGTGCAAAAGTGTAAACATTATTAAATTACATTAGTTAATAATTTTGGGGTATATGTATCAAATGGCGTTTTGTGAGGTGTTATAATCCATTACACATCACCGTCTATTCCTGGCACTGATGTTGGACGAGAAGGCCTGGCTCGCAATCTCTGTTCCAGTTCATCCCAAAGGTGTTTGATGGGGTTGAGGTCAGGGTTCTGTACGGGCCAGTCAAGTTCTTCCACACTGAACTCATCAAACCATGTCTTTGTAGTCCTTGCTTTGTGCACTGGGGCATAGTAATGTTGGAATAGAAAAAGGCCTTCCCTACTCTGTTGCCACAAAGTTGGAAGCATAGCATTGTCCAAAATGACTTGCTATGCTGAAGCATTGAGATTACCCTTCACTGGAAATAAGGGGACTAGCCCAAAATCTGAAAAACAGCCCCATATCATTATTCTTCCTCCACCAAACCTCACAGCTGGCATAATGCAGTCAGGCAGGTAACGTTCTCCCGGCATCTGCGAAACCTAGACTCGCCCATCTCACTGCCAAACAGAGAAGCGTGATTCATGACTCCACAGTCCAGTATCAGTGTGCTTTACACCACCGAATCTGACTCTTGGCATTGGTCTTGGTGATGTGAGGCTTGCATGCAGCTGCTTGGCCATGGAAACCTATTCTCACTCATTAAGCTCCTGTCACACAGTTTTTGTCCTTACATTAATGCCAGTGGAACTCTTCAGCTATGGAATCAGCAGAGCGTTGGTGACTTTTACACACCATGAACCTTAGCAGTCATTGACCCCGGTTTATGATTTTACGTGGTCTTACACTTCATGACTGAGTTGCTGTTGTTCCTAAATGCTTCCACTTTCTAATAATATCACTTGCAGTTGACTGTGGAATATCCAGCAGGCATGAAATTTCACAAACCGTCTTATTGCAAAGGTAGCATCCTAACACAGTACTGCGCTTGAAGCCACTAAGCTCTTCAGACCGACCCATTTTGTATCACAAATGTTTGCAAATGGAGACTGTATGGATAGGTGCTTGATTTTATACCAACATATTAGTAACAGTGTATTAAATCGTTTAGCCAATGTTTTGAATCAAGCACCATGAATAATGTCCAGACGCATGCCATTTTAAATTATATTAATGGAACCTTAAGAGAAATCATTAGAAATGTAATCGGCATGAGTGCCCAAATGCAACACTTATGTCATGTATACCCGTAACATCTACCTCTGGGGAAAACAGTATTGGTAGCACCGCTGCTAGTTCAGGCCCAAACACACCAATGAGATGCGGTGCGGATGTGGATGAGCTAGAGGACATAGTGGTGAGGTAGAGGCATCAATGGCTAAAAGAAGGGAATAAATATTAATTGATATTGTGTTTCAAATGTTTAATACAATTTCATACAAATACAAATGTGTGCTAACTAGAGATGCTCAGGCTCAGTTTTCTGAAAACCGAGCCCACCCGATCTTAAGGATCCGAGTAGGCTCGCAAGCCGGCTCCTTACTTTCGCGCGTCCTTGGATCTGCATCGAGGCAAAACATTATTGTTGCGTTGTCGGATCAATGGTTTGTATGTAGTTAAAATAAAAAATCGGAACGGTGATGTTGAACGCTTTGCTGGATGAAACTGCAGCTTTTGGGTTTAAAACCCGTCTATAAAAAAGCTGCAAATCACCATATGATACGTTTACCTTCTTGTATTTTTGAAATGAACCAAGATTTCACTTCCATTCTCACAAACTTTTGGCTTGTTTCAGTAGCTGAAAACAGGAAACGCGCATTAAAGTTCAGCATTTTTTTTTTTTTTTTACATTTTATGGGTGTCTACTTTACATAGGATGTGTACTTCCTGACATTGGATTCTTAAAGGCTCAGAAGCAAGTGCAAAGTTCTGTCCTGCAGATATAGGATGCTTGTGGATTACAAGGTAACAACCACAAACTTTTTCAGGAGAATGTCCGTAACACATTTAGATTTTTGTTAGCATATTTGATTTGTAGTGTAATTTGATTATTTGTTTTTTTGTAGCTGTTTTTGCTTGATTGTCATACAAGTAATAGAAATAGCACATGATACCTACCCTAGAAGGTATAGTTAGAAAATGAAGGTGTAGTCAGTCAGGAGAAGGCATTTCTGTGCCTGAGACAGCTAGACAGAATTGCACTCTACCCCAAGAAATGTTTCAAAACTAGCTGGTTTGAGACATAAGCAATTTAAATTTACTTATTTTTAATAACAATGTTTATGAGCAGAATATTAAGACTAGTGCAAGACTAGAGCAATATAAACAGCAATGTTTTAAGACTCATTTATAAAACAATAGAATGTCTTTCACAGACACTAGAAAACACTAGATCCACCTCCAACATCACAAGCAGCGTCACCCATTAGGCAACCTTAGGCAGTTGCCTAGCGCACCGGGACCTGCAGGGCGCTGCTGACTAGATTTTCTAATCTAGTCAGCGGCTTGGGAGAAAAGTGCAGCGGCGACAGGGTGCCGCCGCTGTCTGTCAGTGTCCGCGGTCCTCTTCTTCTTTTCATCTGACAGTATGTCCGGCGGTGCCTCGGAGAAGTAAGTTTCACACTTTCTGTCAGTGACAGACAGTGTGAATAAAGTTCTTTCAGACGCCCACTCTCCTTCCAGCATGCATCGCTCCGCCTCCTGTGGAGCAGGCATTGAAAAGAAAAGAAGACAAGACAAGACAAAAAAGAGAAGAGAGAAAAGAGAAGAGAGAAAAGAGAAGAGAGAACAGGTTTGAAGAGTTCTCCTGCATCTACTGACCAGTCTTCAGGAGAAAAAAGAGTAAGTAAATAAAATCTAATTATTTATTTATAATTTATTATTTTTTAAAAAGAGGGTGCCCAAAGTACAATCTAGCAAGTAGGGAGGTAAAACAAAAAAGGGTGGGTAATATGACTTTTTTGGCACCTCATGCTCTATATTTGACTTGCAAACTATGGGGTAGAATTTCTACCCCATAGTTCGCAAGTCAAATATAGAGCATGAGGTGCCAATAAAATTGTCATTTTTTTCCACCATAGTTTGAAAATAAAATATAGAGCATGAGGTGGCAAATAGTCATTTTTATACCGTTTGCCACCTCATGCTCTATATTTTATTTTCAAACTATGGTGGAGGGGGGCGAAAGGGGGTTTGAAATTTTGCCTAGGGCGCTGAGAACCCAAGCACCGGCCCTGGTCACCATCAGGGGGGGTATAGGGATAATAATGTAAGGGGCCCGCTGCTCACCGAAGATCTCTGTGGCAGCAAGTTTCTCTTCACTGGCCCAGTGGGTTAAATCCCCTCCACCAGCACCAGTGACAGATTCCTCTCCCACACCACAGTGAGTGACAGTTGCAGCCAAGTGATGGTGTGACGCTGCTTGTTTCATTTATATGGAGCCCCGCAATTTGTGATAGAAGCTCTGATCACATGACCTTGTTTTGGGCACACATTTTATAAAAATAAAACAATAATCCATTATGTCTGTTGCAAGCATTGTTAGACACAAAATAGAAGTTGTTTAATCAATTTATAAGTAACAGCAAGTGCTAGAAAAGGAGGAATTATGTAGAAAAGAAACACACAACCCCCCAGCATACTTCTGTCATCCAGTAGAAAATACCAAATAACACTGCCTTTCATTTGTAAATAAAATGCTGAGGTCTTAGTTACACACATGTGCAAATATATGATAAGCTACCCGACACTTCACAGCAATCCTGCTACTGGAAAGTCCTATGTCTAAGCCCAGTTAGGTCGGACATGAGAGGGAAGATAAAACAGATAAGAGTTGCAGGGGCAAACGCAGGATTTGTAGAGAGGGGTTTCCACACTACACCACCAGTGGGCGTGACCAGCATTCATGGGGACGTGGCTATAATGTTAGACAGTGCTTGGCTGCATGCACTACTGTTAGGTGCACGCAGCTCTCTCTTTTCGAGCAGAGCCGTGTAAAGCGGGGGCAGGGTCCAGCCACCTCAATTATACAGTGCCCCAGGCTTGGAGGGGGTATCCAGGCACACTGACCCCCCCCCCCCCCCCCTCAGTTTGCCTATGAGTTGGGGAACACCAGGAGTGGGTGTCAGGGCATCCATGTATCCACTGTGAGCCTTGTAATACTATGGTCCAATGTGTTTCTATTATGCATCTAACGGTGAGGGGGTTAACTTTAAGGTCAGGAATTTTTGGAATATATTGCATCATGGACAATTTATTTAATCAAATTGACCTTATAATATAAAATACCTTATAAAGAATTGTGAGAATGAACAATAGTTGAAATATCTGTAACTTCAGTTCAAACATCGATCACTGAGGGTACATTTATGGCGCCAACAATTACTATGTAAAAATTTATATTTTATTGTGAATCTATTTTACAGTGACCAGTAGAGAGGAACATTATTATCAGACTTATTTATTTGGATAAGAATCTACAAGATAATATTCAATTGCTGGAGATCTGATTTTAAAATTGGCAGAATTGATAAAGCTTAATGTTAACTTTACCATAAAAGTTTCCGGGCCTTGATTCATCAAGGAACATAAACGATTTTGTGCGTAAAATCCGCACAATTACTCTGCTCATGCCCAGAATCGGACCATACGCCACAGAACACAGCAATGCGCAATTTACCTCCGAGTGCAAAGGACCCTTATTACAACTTACGATTTCAGTGAGGGAACATAGCAGGGAATGGGCATTTGCCCGTAGTTGATGTACAGTAAGGGGCGTGTCAATCTTGAGTGCACACAGCAGCGTCCGATTCAAGCTCTGGGCACCGCAAAAGTCCTTGTACTTTAGCCGTATCTCTTGCTCCAGTTCTAGTCTAAGTATCAATTACTAGTGATGACAGATATTTATGCATGCTACAACATGTGTTTGCAATCAGAAGCAACTATAAAAATGTATTTTAAGTACAGTAGACATTAATAACATCCTAATAAATGTATTTTGTAGACAAAAATTTAAGAAAAAACAAAAAAGTTTTAATATATGGTTAACGTGGAACTTTAATTGTATAGTTTTTTTAAATTTTCTGCGCATTGTTTTGTGAGTTTATATTCCTCATATGTATAGTGACGTTTCCTGCACTGGCTGTCTAGTAGAGCAGAGCAGACCGACACCCGTATTCATCAGTACACGTATCTTCACATCCATTTCTTGTTGAATTCGAACGTGCATATACCTGATTCACATGCATTTTTTAAAAACTCACATTATGTTCAGTATGCATACCTTAATGAATCAAGCCCTCCTTGATCATCTCTATCTTCACTATATTTTAGAGCGAAGTCAATGGCTACCTTTTTCTAGTTTTTCTAGATTTACTCATATTAATAAGTGACTGGTTTTATGTCACAATCCGAAGGCTACTAAGGAACGCGGAATCTGCTTTAATTGACACTACCCTCAGACAGGGCAGTGCAGAGTCTCACAAAGCGGTGGTGTTTGCCAGGGACTCCCCAAGGAGGTATGGACTTCGTGGCTCCCACTCCGCAGGTTGTGACCCTCTAAGGGGGTAACAAGCGAGATCTAGAGGATAACCCGAGAGATGGTGGTCCGAAGAGGGATGCACCAGATACAGCTAAGTGGTACTGGGATACACAAAGATGAGTGGTTCAGCAAGGTGCGGTGTGCACTGGGGTCCTGGTGTAATGGAACCTGGTGAGGCAGTCTGCAGGTGATTGATGCACAATAGGTCCTGGGGAGCCGGGAGGCCCAGAGACAGGATTGGTAAATGATATAACAGTCTGCAGGATACAGAAGGAGCAGGAAGGCAGGTTTGCCGGTGAGTAATATCAGAACACTTGTAGGTGCAATGCTCTGCGAGTAGAAATGCACTGAGGTCCAGGGAGCTGGAGGCCCTGAGTTAGGACCACTTAGGACTGCAATGGTCTTCAGGCAGAGGTGACACTGGAGTCCTGAAGTAGCTAAATAACAATGCGAAGAGGAGATCTGCAGAAGAGTTAAACACAATAGATCTTGGAAGGAAGAGAGGCTCAGAGACAGGAATGGCAAGAGGTGTAATAATCTGCAGGATACCGGGAATGCAGGAGACCCGATACACAGGTGTATGGTAACAGAAACACACTGAGATGGTTTGTAAGGAACAGTTGCACAGAATCCAGATGACAATGCCAGAGGGAAGGTGTGACAGGATGTATCTCCTATGCCACCCTGTCCTGTGTTGCTGGGGACCTGCTGTGCTTGCCTTGCCACTGTCCACTTTTCTTTGTCCCAAATGCACCCTCTAACTGCAGTCTATTGCTGCTGCCACGACTAGGCTCCTTCACCAGCACCTAGAACCGCGTCCTTGTGGGTAACTCTCACTGCTAGTGTACCCCCTTGCTGGGCACCTGGCTGGTACACCTGACGTATCGCCTTCAGATCAGGGTTGCTGGGGATGGTTCCCCCTGGCCTATCAAATTGGCCAGAGCTGCAGGTAGCTGGCAGAGCATTGGTACTGAATGCAGGGTTCCAACATCAGAACAGCAGGATAACGGATTAGATTGGTCTAATCTGTAGGTCAGAGGAATTACAGCACAGTTAAGTAGTCGTCAAAGCAGGATTGCAGCAGTGATGTTTTATTAGCTCATGTAGTTCTAGTAAGGAAAGTTACACGCCAGTTGTTGTACTAGCGATCTCTCCAGAAGTTGCAGATAGTATAATAATAAATTACATGGCTAAACAGTCTGCTTTTTATACAGATTTACACAGATACCCTGGCAGGAGGTAATCCAGACTCCTACCCCTCTAACCAATCCAGTTGCTTCTAACCAATCCAAGTGCTTCATTCAGCCTGTACATAACTCAGGCTGGAAGGGTTTAACACCTTTTTACATTGCTGCTAGCAGCACCACAACGTCTAAGGTTTTATATTGAATGTTTACCATCAGGATATAAAATTTTCTCTAGTCTTACTTTTAACGCATTTTAACTTTTGCATCCACCTCTTTTATGAACTCTTTGTTCATTCAATACTTCTTTTTCTTTTAAAACAATCATATAATAAACTTTGCTAAAGAGAGTAATACAAATAAATAATTTAAACAGCAAACATGAATTGCTATATGAATAATATAAATGAAAAATATATATTCTTTATAATAAGATTTTACAATTCTGGCAAATTAGTTGGTTGTGCCCCCTCTTTCATCACACTTTTTGTCCCCTCCATCCATACTGTGCCCTCTCAATCATCATTCTGGATCCCCCTTCAACATCACACTGTGCCCCCTTAAGATCCCACTGTGCCCCTTCAATATCAACATCACACAATGCACCTTTATCACACTCATCACACTGTGCCATGGTGTCATCTTTATAACACTACCCCTTCATCATCACACGGTGCCCTTCAATATCATATTGTGCCCCCTTTAAAGTCACACTGTGCTATCTTTATCACAGTCCCTTTCTCATCACGCTGTGCATCCTTATCACACCGTGTCCCTTCATAATCACTGTCCCCCCCTTCATTAAACCCCCTGCTTATCCCACTGTGCCCCTGCTTCACACTATACCCCCTACTTACCCCACTATGCCATCTGCTTCACTGTGCCCCCTCCTCATCACACTGTGCCCTCTCAATCATCACTGTCTCCCCCTCCTTCACCACATTGTGCGCCCTCCATTGCTGTCCCATTCATCACATTGTGCGTCCTTCATAGCTGTCCCCTGCATCATATTGCTGCCCCCTCTGTTCTTTTTTATTTATTTTTTTAATTCAGTGCCCTCTCTGTTCTTTACTTACCTCTTCTTCTGTCTTTTCTTCAGTCTTCTCTTCTTGTTCTGTCAGTGTGCGACTCCTCTCTGCGCCTCTACTCACTGACAGTGTCGGGACGTGATGACGTCACGCCCGACACTGTCAGTAAGGAGGGAGCAGAGGAGAGGGGGAGGAGGTCATCACTGTTTTTTTTTTTTTTTGTTTGTGCCGGCAGACAAGTGGGGATAGCAGGCAGGGGGAGTGTCTCATAGGAATGGTGCCCCCCCACCATGCTTACCGCATTCTGTCGGTCCTGCTTGGTGGCCCCCAACAGATGACCATGGATATCACCAATGTAAGCTTATATTTTTGCATGTGAACTCTTTTGTTACTATAATAAATAAAAATATTTTAGTTCCCATGAAGTGGAGAATAAAATCTAAAAAAAAGTGGACGGAAACCCCCGCCCCATAAACACACCACACACATAAACATTAATACCAGCATAGGTGGGCCATACCTCTACATGTACCTATTTTTGTAAGACGTCTCAGGAGACAAATAGGGGTAGAATTCCATAACTTTAATTGTGTGTTGTGTGAAAATATCAATAGCACTGTGTGGCTGGTTACTATCACAAATCAGAAATATTATGAGGGACAATTTCTGCTATTGACAACTTCAGAAACTACGGTTAAGCTGCATTTACAGTGATCAATGTTGTTATTTTAGATTACAGAAATCAGTGTGTACCTGTGGGCTCATGTGGTACCGTGGTGCAATTAGAACAAATGTACTGTAACCTGTAGAAACCATCAGATATAAGCTGTCATCAGCCACCAGAATAAAAAAATATGTAAATAGTTACAACATCTTTGTGATATTAGCACCATGTTTTATGCAGAGCTTTCTATAGTACCATGTCACCCACACTGGTAGAAGAGTGAATTATTATTTTTAGAACTGTTTTTTTTTATCCAGCGCTCCCTTTGTTCTTTTCTTACTTATCTTTTCTTCTCTTCCTCTTCTTCTGTCTTCTTATCTTCAGTATTCTCTTCAGTCTTCTCTTCTTTCATCTTACTGCTCCTCTTTGCGCGCTCCTTACTGACAATGTCGGGATGTGACAATGTCACTCCTGACAATGTCAGTGAGAAGCGGAGGGGGAGGAGGGCACCGGCAGGTTTTTTTTTTCTATTTTTTCTTTAGTTTGTGCTGGCGTACAAGCGGAAATGGCAAGCAGTGGGGAGCGCCTCACAGGCATGGCATTCCCACCCACCTTGCTTACACCACTTACCGTGTTCCTCCGACCCTGTCATTTAGTGATAAAAAGATTTATTTGACATGAGATTACCTGTCTCCAGCCAGTATCAAAAGCACATCCCCCCACTCCCTTTTTATATGCTTACTTGGGACTTCCAAAGGTACAAAACCCAAACATATTGTCTCCAAAATGAATACATTTCCATACAAAACACATACCAATATAAAAATTAAGTACATTTGCAATTATGTAAATTGGCACCTGCACCACTAATTCAAATAAATGTATACAATAAATTATTTCTATGTGATCCAGCCACAGAAGGTGTAGCAGTCGGTAAAACTGGAGCCATAATGGAGAATGTCCAAACAGGTAGGGAGACCTGAAGATCTAGCACCTAAGGTATGTAGGAGGTGCCTTAAATAAGGAATCCGAACTGCTGATTAGCCAATGGAATGAAGGGGGTTTAAAAAAAACTGGTTTTGCGCATGTGCAGGAGAGCCAGCAAGACAGCGTCCCTGGCAAGAGAGCCACGGTGTCTGACAGGAGAGGAGAACAGTATTGAGAGAGGCATTTGAGAGCACCGGACCCCGCTGGACAGTGAATCCTTTGCGTGACATTTTGTTTCAGTATGTAAATAAAAGGTTCAGCAAAATCTCTTGTTTTTCCAACATAGGGCCTAATGCAGAGTTGAACGTAAGTTGAGCGGCATTGACAAAAATTTGCACGCAAATCTAGAATCTCATCATATATGCTGAGTCACACACATCTCAAGAGGCGTACAGCTCTACATCTGTATCATATGTGCCATGTTTATGTACTTACACTCACATAAGCAAATGCAGGACGAGGTCATAAGTGCAATAAAACTTTGTAAACATTTGTTTTCATAGTGAAAAATGAATTCGCTAACAGACTTCATATAATACAACAGATATAACTTTCCTTCTTGCGGAAGCAAGAAAGTAGAAACTTTTTTATTAAATTCGTACACAAAATCCTATATCATATTATTGAGCAATGAATGAAGCACCCCGGAGCTTCAGAGGTGAATTAGCAATCAGCCAATAAGAAGCGGTTAGCTAGTGCTGGCGATCGCCACCATCATGTATTTGCACCAACCCCTAGGCTGGTGCAAATGGTAAGCAGTAAAAGGTGTATCTGCATCTACAGTCGCAGCCAAAAGTTTTGAGAATGACACAAAGATTATTTTTCAAAGTTTGGTGCCTCAGTTTTTATGATTGCAATTTGCATATACTCCAGAAGGTCATGAAGAGTGATCAGATGATCAGATGAAAATTACCTCTTTGCCATGACAATGAACTTTATCCCAAAAACAAAATTTCCATTGCATTTCAGTCCTTCCACAAAAGAACCAGCTGACATCAGATCAGTGGTTCTCTCGTTAACACAGGTGAGAGTGTTGATGAGGACATGGCTGGAGATCACTCTATCATGCTAATTGAGTTAGAATAATAGACTGGATGCTTTAAAAGGGGGATGGTGCTTGAAATCATTGTTTTTCCTCTGTTAACCATGGTTATCTGCAAGGAAACACGTGCAGTAATTATTGCTTTGCACAAAAAGGGCTTCCCAGACAAGGATATTGCTGCTGGTAAGATTGCACCTAAATCAATCATTTATTGGATCATTAAGAACTTCAAGGAGAGAGGTTCAATAGTTGTAAAGAAGGCTTTAGGGCGCCCAAGAACGTCCAGCCAGTGCCAGGACCGTCTCCTAAAGTTGATTCAGCTGCGGAAATGGGGCGCCACATTGCAGAACGTGCTCAAGAGTGGCAGCAGGCAGGTGTGAGTGCATGCAGAGTGAGGCGAAGACTTTTGGAGCATGGCCTGGTGTCAAGAAGGCCAGCAAAGAAGCCACTTCTCTCCAGGAAAAACACCAAGGACAGAATGATATTTTGCAAAAGGTACAGGGTTTGGACTGCTGAGGACTGGGGTAAAGTCATTTTCTCTGATTAATGCCCTTTCAGATTGTTTGGGGCATCTGGAAAAGCGCTTGTCCAGAGAAGGAAAGATGAGTGCTACCATCAGTCCTGTGTCATGACAACAGTAAAGCACACTATGACCATTCATGTGTGGGGTTGCTTCTCAGCCAAGGGAGTGGGCTCACTCACAATTTTACCTAAGAACATGGCCATGAATAAAGAATGGTACCAAAACATCTTCCAAGAACAACTTCTCCCAACCATCCAAGAACAGTTTGGTGACGAACAATGCCTTTTCCAGCATGATGGAGCACCTTACCATAAGGCAAAAGTGATAACTAAGTGGCTTGGGATGAAAACATCGAAATTTTGGGTCCATGGCCAGAAAACTCATCAGACCTTAATCCCATTGAGAACTTATGATCAATCCTCAAGAGGCGGATGGACAAACAAAATCCCAGAAATTCTGACAAACTCCAAGCATTGATTAGGCAAGAATGGGGGGCCATCAGTCAGTATGTTGCCCCAGAAGTTGATTGACAGCAAGCCAGGGCGAATTGCAGAGGTCTTCAAGAAGAGTCAACACTACAAATATTGACTCTTTGCATAAACTTAATATAGTTGTCAATAAAAGCTTTTGACACTTATGAAATGCTTATAATTTTACTTCAGTATACCATAGCAACATCTGACAAAAGGTTTAAAAACACTGAAGCAGCAAACTTTGTGAAAACCAATACTTGTGTCATTCTCAAAACTTTTGGCCATGACTGTACATTCAGGTCAGCATTCATTCACAAATTCTGCAAACACCCTTAACGTACTCAGCCTAGGTCAGAATGCCCCTTTCCTCTCCTGTGCAAATCCAAGCAATTTAAACTATGCAAATGGACATCATCATCATTATCATCATCATTTATTTATATAGTGCCAACATATTCCGTAGCGCTTTACAATTGGGGACAAACACAGTAAACTAATAAACAACCTGGGTAAAACAGACAAAGGGGTAAGAAGGCCCTGCTCGCAAGCTTACAATCTATGGGCCAATGGGAGTTTGATACATGAGGTTAAGTCTACATTTTGCATTTTGGTCGAGCCAGACTGCAAAGGTAAAAGTGATTTGTAAGCTAAATGATCCCGTCACACAAGAATGTTGGTCACCGGGGTAGTTGTCTTGTGTGAAATTGTGTAACGGGTGGTAATAAGGTAATCTAGTGAGGTTAAGAGGGTGGTTGAGGAATAATATAAGCTTGTTTGAAGCTCGAAAATTTGTAAACCAGAGGAGAGTCTTATTGTGCGAGGGAGTGAATTCCATAGAGTGGGTGCAGCCCGAAAAAAGTCCTGGAACCGGAAATGGGAGGATGTAATGAAGGTGGATGAGAGACGCAGATCTTGTGCAGAACGGAGTACCCGAGTTGGGAGATATTTTGAGACAAGAGAGGAGATGTATGTTGGTGCAGCTTTGTTGAGGGCCTTGTAGGTTAGTAAAAGTATTCTATATTGGATTCGGTAGAAAACAGGCAACCAGTTTAGAGACATACAGAGTGATTCTGCAGAGGAAAAACTATTTGCATGGAAAATCAATCTTGCTGCTGCGTGAAAAATAGATGTAGGGGTTTGAGTTTGTTTTGGGGAAGACCAGTAAGGAGGGAATTGCAATAGTCAATGTGGGAGATGAGAAGTGCATGAATTAAGGTTTTTGCAGTATCTTGTGTAAGATATGTGCATATTCTGCAAATGTTTTTTAGATGTATGTAACATGATTTAGATATAGAGTTGATGTGAGAAACAATGGATAGTTCTGAGTCAAAGATCACAGCTAGACAACGAGCGTGAAGGTAGGGTTTGAGGTCATGTTATCAACAGAGATAGAAATGTCAGGTATGTCCTTGTTGGTGGATGCAAATTTTATTAGCTCTGTTTTAGAAAGATTGAGTTTCAGTTGGTTCAAAGACATCCAAGATGAAATGGCAGGAAGACAGTCAGTTACACGGGACAACACAGATATCGAGAGATCAGGAGAGGATAGATAAATTTGGGTATCATCCACATAGTGATGATACTGAAATCCAAAGGAGCTTATTAGATTTCCAAGAGAGGCGGTATAGATAGAGAACATCAGAGGACCTAGCACTGAGCCTTGAGGTACTCCAACTGATAAAGGAAGCGGCCCCAGAGAAATTAACAGTGAAAGAGCGATTAGAAATGTAGGATGAGAACCAGATAAGTGTCTTGAAGACCTAGGGATTGCAGTGTTTGTATGAGAAGAGAGTGGTCAACGGTGTCAAATGCAGCCGAGAGATCCAGGAGAATTAGAAGAGAGTAATGGAGTTTAGTTTTAGCAGTGATCAGATCATTGACAACCTTAGTCAACGCAGACTCTGTGGAGTGTTGAGAACGAAATCCAGACTGAAGAGGATCCAATTGTTTGCGGAAAGGAAGCGTGTGAGGTGAGTGTAGACAAGTCTCTCTAGAAGTTTGGAGGGGCACGGGAGCTGAGAGATGGGATGGTAACTTGAGAGAGAGTTTGGGTCGGAATCTTGTTTTTTCAGAATAGGAGTAATTACTGCGTGCTTGTATAGTGATGGAAAGATACCGGTAGAGAACGAGAGGTTACAGATTTTAGTTAGACATGAAATTAGCACAGGAGACAGGGATCTACCAATTTGCAAGGGAATAGGATCAAGAGGACAGGAGGTAGAGTAGGAAGATATGAAGAGAGTAGAAATTTCCTCTTCATTTGTGGGGTCAAATGAAGAGAGGCTGTCAGAGGGTGGTGGGAAGGAATTGAGCTGATTGCTTGTCGAGGAAGAGGATACCATTTCTAGTCTGATCTTATCAATCTTGTCCTTGAAGTAGGAAGCAAGATCCTGGGCACTGATAGTAGACTGAGGGTTTGGTGTGGGAGGATTGAGAAGAGATTTAAATGTGTTAAAAAGGTGTTTGGGGTTAGAAGCCTGAGCATAGATAACAGTTTGGAAGTATGTTTATTTTGCAGTATCCAGAGCATTTCGATAGGAGCGCTATATGTTCAACTCTGCATTAGACCCATAGTCTCTAATGGCTAGGCAAAGTTTCAACTGGGAGAATTGGTTTAAACTGGAAAATGCACATTTTTATGCTAAGTAAAGAAATAAACACTTCTTCTATTAATTTAGGTGCACCGGGATTCTGAATTAAGGCTAAATAAGCACTTTGGAGTTAATGATTCTGGGTGAGATCAAATACTCTGTGCAAGATCTATAATCCATGTGGCATAAATTTAAATACTCTAATCCTATTTATCTAATCCAAATAGCAGATTTTCAAGTTAAGCAGTTCAGTTTAAAACTACTAGTAAGCCTCACATTGGATTAAAATGACCCAATAATCAATTAAAATGGAAATCTCTTAAACTGAGTAGTCCAGTGGTATTATAAATGGGATGGATGATCTGAAAGATAATGCTAATGTCCTGCTATTGTGGTTGTCCAAGGTTGGGAAGCTGTGTATTACAAACAATTTCTTAGCATAATGTCTAATTGCTTTTATTTTTACAAAAAATTAATGACATGCAATGTGTAATAATGTTGCTATTTTTCACCAATATTTTGGTCTTGCTTTTATACAAGGAACAATTCACATGTTTGTGCATGTTGGTAAAAGATACATGTATGAAATGTTTCCATTATGATATTCTACAAAAAAAAAAAGATACAACATTGCATTAAAAGCAATGCTTTTACTAACACATCAATCACCAGTGGTTATGACCTTTTGATCACGGATGTAAAACAGTCAGACACATCTTGTGGTGCGAGCAACTCAAATAGAGTAGTACTCTTGCCACATGAACCATTGCATGTAGTTCTAATGCAAGCATTAGGTATATGTTGGTAGTACCCCATTTGAACATAACCTAATAATGTAATAAAAACACATTTTATAAGTTATATGTTGTGCACAAACAGGGTAATGTGGTCAGATATACAGGTGAGAATAATGTCTTATTCATAGTTATATATATAAAAAAAAATATATATCCATTGTTTATCCCTTTTATAATTAAATGGGAATTGGTTGTCCTGCAGTAAACCATATGGAAATGACAAGTAATAAGAATAAACAGACACTAACTTATCTAGTGTAGCCATGATGCTAATGAATGTAGTAGTGTCAGCTCATGGTCAAACGTTATACAGCCAATCAGAAGGGGCTAGATTGTGTCGTTGAAAGTCCTCATCATTGCGTATATTTTCACCAAATCATTTTCCAAACCAACAATGGCATGAACCAACACACACCCACAATCAATTTGAAATTGCACAAAAACATCTATGTGCACATAGCCTAATAAGGCCTATTCACACATTTGTACATGTGTAATAAAATTTGCAAAGTGTCAAAATACATTAAAACCTATTATTATATTAGTATATGTAAGCGTAATTGGTATATGTAAGTTTTCTCCCACACTCCATACTGGTAGCTTCATTAGGTTCTGGCAAGAAAAAAGCCCTAGTGTATGTGTGTGTGCTAGGGAATATAGAATTCAAAGGTTGGTACAGGGCAGCAGGTAAAATATCCAAGAAATGGAGAAGTCAATACCCAGTTTAAAAAAGATATACAAAATATTTTATGTAGCCCACAGTTGATAAGATAGAAAGTCTGCGCCTGTTTTAATCCTTCTTAACATAGGATCTTTATCAGGGGCTTCCAATCAATGGGGAGCAGAATACTGTTCACCTGCTGTCCAATGCTGTAGTAAGAGCCCAGGCAGTATGCTAAATCACCGGTCCACTGACTGCTCATAAGTACAGAGCCGGACTTTCCCCAACTTTGATTACCCAAAACAAACTCAGAAATAAATAGTTTATGTTACGACTGCTTTTGTTTTGCATCTGGCAGCAGTACCTATAATCCATCAGAGGTGGTGCTGTCCTGCTCCTGAACGCTGCAACATGCCTGAAGGAGTTAATCTCCTTGTCTGATGCTAATTAGAACTGCACCTGTCGCACTGCTTCAAATACCTGCCTCAAGCTGTGCTTTGTGCAGTTCATCCCGTTTGTTCCTGGCTGCTGCTAACCTAAGTCCGGGCTTCCCGTCAGGTGTGCCAAACTTGCAGTCCCAGACGGGGACTCCTGCTCTGCCGTCCCAGCCAGGGACGCCTGCTCTGCCGTCCCAGCCGAGGACTTTCCAGAGACTGCTGCACAAGCTAGGTACTCCCTGGAGTCTGCTATTGAGCCTGAACGCCCAAAAGCGACTTCCGAGTCATCAGATCCTCCTCCAGTTTTCTTTGATGGAGACATCAAACAGTTTGTTATGGTACTTGAACTTTCCATGAAACAGTTTCAAGAATGTCCGGATAATTTTGTTGATCAATTTAACCAAGTGGGTTCAATTATTATGTGTTTTAGAGGGGAGCCACAAACCTGGGCCTTCTCATTACTAAATTCCGATTACCCCATTATTCATAATACCATGGACTTTGTTAATGCTGTTTGTCAGAAGTACACTCAATCCACAGTCAAGTCATCTGATCACGATTTTTCTGTGGCCATTCCAGCCTGTGTATCAGTTCCTGCACTTGTCCATAAGACCTCTATGAATGTGTCTTCCATCAGACGGTCTAGGTCACCTAGGGAGAAGGTTAACAAAAATGGAAAAACCCTTGCTTTGCCACTTCATTCACAACAAACACCAACCTTGGTGACTGGCTTTTTGGGTATATCATCATCTGGTGATTAAATAAAAGGTCCTTTCCCAACTCTAGGCTGGGACTCAGACTCTGAAAGTGAATTTGTGGAGGATACTAGAGAGTTAGTGGACGAACTTGCCTATTCTTCTGCTTCTGAAGAATTGGGTCTTCTCTGTACTCCATTAGAGAAGAGCCCAATTGTGTCTCCAGGGAGATCTTATAAAAAGAAAAAGAAGAGGAGAAAAACCTGAAGGGAGCATGTATGGAGCATCTGGAATCCGCTCCTTAAAGGGGGGGCTATGTTACGACTGCCTTTGTTTTGCATCTGGCAGCAGTACCTATAATCCATCAGAGGTGGTGCTGTCCTGCTCCTGAACGCTGCAACATGCCTGAAGGAGTTAATCTCCTTGTCTGATGCTAATTAGAACTGTACCTGTCGCACTGCTTCAAATACCTGCCTCAAGCTGTGCTATGTGCAGTTCATCCCGTTTGTTCCTGGCTGCTGCTAACCTGCTCCTGTTCTGTTTGTTATTTACCTTCTGGATTGAACTTCTGTGTATGACCCCTGCCTGTACCTTGCCTGCTTGCCTGAGACCCTGATTCATTTGCCTAAACCTTGGACCACGCTATTTTGCCTGTTGTCCTAATCTTTTGGCCTGACTTCTGGACCTCGCTTATTCGCTTGATCTCTGCCTGGCTATTTGGATTTGTTTGTCTGATCTCTGTTTGATCCCTGGACTCTGTCTGCTTTCCTGGACAGCCTTGTGTCTTCTGGACTGGGGTAAAACTTATAATACCTGTTCCTGCCATTTATACTATACAGTCTCCTTAGGAACCTATTCTTATCAGTGGATCTGAGTTATCTTTCTTTATTTACCTGAATAAAGACACTTTGCTTTACACTTCCGTTGCTCTTTGTGAATGCACTGGAATTCATAACAGTTTAATGCTCAGATATCTAACCATTCGGTACTTTCTATGTCACAGCAGAGGGGTACACAGTCCTGATATATGAAAATTATGTATATTGAGATTAGTGCAGCTGGTTCATGATTGACAACATATAATCAGTTGGTCAAGCCTTCAGAGAAGGCTAAAAATGTATTTCAAGCAGATAGTGAGAAATGCATCCAAATGGCAAATTACAGTTGGTTAATAATGATAGGGATAGTTATAAGCACTAATAATGCACATACTATTTGTATTGCCTGTATATATAGAAAAGTAATAGTTTTAGCTGGTATCCCCCTGTGAATATCCTGTTCTTACTCATGAGAAAGGTCTATAAGTTTGAGCTATTCACAAGATCTAATCCCAGTATAAAATTGATCTATTAACATAGAATGGGCATTTCACATGGATCTATATGATCTGATTTGCAGTAAAGTCTTGACACAGGTCTCCCCTTCATCTCCTTGGTCTCCCTTCAGATAGTAAAATTCCTAATGATGTCACATGTTTAGCCATTCTAATGTTAAGTGCTGCTGAGTTTAGGTAAAGAGGGAGAAGGCAGAGCTATCACATGGAGATAAGAGAGAGTAGTTGGAGGACAAAAGATAGCTTAGGGTAGAAGAGAAAAAACATTAATAAAATGCCAGTGAAGGCATGATTTTTTTAAGTCAGTTGATAAGGGGACTAAGACTCATACACCATTGAGACAGAGAAATGTACACTAAGGGCCCCTATTCATTAAGGAACATAAATGTTGGACCGCAGGGCCGGACTGGGACTAAAAACCAGCCCTGACATTTGAAGCATACAGGCCCATCACTGTTGATGAGCAGGACAAAACTGTGTGCCGCTGCGCAGCGGTGGCACCGCCAAGGGCGTGGCCGCATTATGTTGGGGGCTTGGTCAACATGGGGCATTGATACATACATTGTAATAAAACATTACATTTATCAGGCCCTCCTCATCCACATCCCGCCACCCCCCACCCCAGAAACACATTAAAACACCCAAGTCCACTGTACTTATCTATGATTCTGATGCTGTTGACATCCATCAGGGTGGGAACTTCCTGTAGAGTGAGCAGGGAAGCTCTTAGTCTCACAAGATTCTAAATCTCATGAGACTTAGAACTCCTCGGCTTGCTCTGCAGGCTGTGTCCTGTCCAGGTACTGGGGGCAACTACCAAATTCCTCATGCTAACCAGAGCTTGATTAAAAAGCTCGGGGTTGACCCTAGGCACTTAGGACAGGGGGGACTCCTATGATGTAATATGGTTATTAGACACATTTTCAACAATTACACAGTCAATTCTGTGAGCACTACTATTAGGTGCACACAGTTCTGCCTTCACAAACAGTACAATGTGAAGTAGGACATACCTCCCAACTATCGTTGCAGTCAGACCAAATCCTGACTAAGCGGGACAGTCACACACCAAATTCAGGACAGTTGGCAGACTGTCCTGTTCTCTCCTACCTGTCTTGTCATTGTCACCACTTGTGGCTGCTGGTGTCTTTAGATCAGTTGCTGTTTGTCTGGATCCTGGAATGTTGGGAGCCCTATTTGGTAAAAAAATGGGTACATGAAATTTAGAAAACTCCAACCAGCACTACTGTTAAATCAATACAGCACCCACGTTTTAAAATTAGGCCTCACTCCAGCCCCAACATTAAAATAATAGTATTCACATTTAATAAATAAACCTATTTCCCTCCCTACATACAGCCCCAGCAATAAATTAATAGTATTTACATTTCATAAATTTACCTATTTCCTGGAACCATGACTGCCATAAATTCATAGTCACATTTAGTAAAGAGACCTCATTCTCCCCAAACTCACCCCCATATTCAATAGACCCCAAACCACCCCATCTTAAATTAATAGTCCCCACTATTACATTGCCCCTTCATTACCCCGCAAACAAAATATCACCCATTAATTAGCCACCATCTACCTCACACACACTACGTTGCCAAAAGCTCCCTGTACCATCACACACATTACTGTGCCCCTTCATCACAACCATGCTATGCCCCTTATGATTGCACAGTGCCCTCCATGCTGCTTTTACCTCTCTTCACACTCTGCCATGCTGCTTTTGCCCCTCTTCATCACCCTGTGCCATGCTGCTCCCCCTCTTCTTCATCCCACTGTGTCTTGTATCTCCCCTCCCCTTTCTTCATCCCCCTGTGCCTTGTATCTCCCCCCTTCTTCATCCCCCTGTGTTTCTCTGCGTTCCTCCACTCTTTAACTTACCTCTGTATTGCCTTCTGTTATTCTTATTTTATTTTCTTCTCTTTTCACTCTTCTTCCTTCTCTCTTCCGTGCGTCGCTTCTCGCTGAATGTTGGGTGACGCAAACAGGAAGGGGGGGAGATGGACGCCGGTGGCCGCGATCATGAGAGTACTCGTACATTCACAGGATCGCGGCGCCGGAGCAAACCCCCCCCCCCTGCTGCGCAAAAGATTGTGCATGCAAGATTGTGTTTGCAATCAGTAGCAACTGTAAAAATGCATTTTATGAATAGTAGACATTAATAACCTCCTGATAAAAATAATTCATGGGGGGGGCAAGTAAAAAAAAACAATTTTTAAAATATTTTTTTTCATTAATGACTATATTGTTAACAGGTGGCTATAATTGAATATTTTTCTGTGTGGACTATACAGTGCACAGACTAGTCCACATTGAGACACACACAGTGCTGTGTGTCTCTACATGGCAAGTGCCGTACGTACACCCATAATCAACAAGAGAGATGTTTCTCCACATCCGCTTGTAGTCGTATATGGGTGTGCGTATGCCCGATTTACATTCGTTTTTAAAAAAATGCACAATACGTTCATTTTGCCTACAATAATGAATCAGGCCCTAAGAAAGCACTGGGTATTGGGTAGTTATTGAACAGTGTCTTTGTTTGTCGGGAGACTTGTCACCTAGCAACAGCAGGTGGCTTAGGCAACAAGCCTCCCGAATACGCTGAGGCAGGGGATGCTTAAAGCAGTAAGGGGCAGTAAGGGGCATCTGGTCAACTGAAAAATCCCAGTTGTTCATAAATGTACTGAACTACGTGCAGAGAACTACGTGCTCAGACAGCTCTAGTCCCAGTCACATAAAGTGTCTATGTCAAGCTGTGTTTGAACAACACGACCGCAATATCATATGAGGGGAACCAAGTCAATATACTTATGCAAAGAAGCATTAGAAACCTGGCACTGGGCAGTTCAGATAGACATAATCCTGACTGCAACTTACATTTCAGGGGAACTGAACTAGCAGATTCTCTATCCCGCAGAAGAATTCCCTAAACTCAGTGGCACTGAATAGTCAAATCTTCCAGAAAATAGTTCACACCTCCAGGAACCTAAATATAGACCTCTTTGCCAGCCCCATGAACACTCAGATCCCATGCTTTGTATCCAGAATATGGATGAAAGGAGTATAGAGGATGAATATGACTCACTTCTATGCATTCCATCCCCATGCCCTTCTCCTAAAGGTTCTGCAGAAAAAAAGGGTGGACTGGGTATGTCAAATAGTGGTGGTGTACCCCACATGGCTATCCAGAGTCTGGTTCCCTCTGATCAGCCATTTATGCATAGGGCTGAAGAATCCCTAGGGTTATCCAGAGACTGCTTCCAGGGAACCCTAGACATACTGGAGACACTTCACCAATCTATGTGGATGGCAATATTATGCGACAGTTAACAAATGTAGTCCTTGCATCCACCATAAAAGCACTACTTAATGCCTCCTTTAGGCTCAGAACATGAGCTAGATGCTGTGCAATTATTAAGGAATTCAACCTCTGGCGATCTGAAGGGAATCCCTTTCACAGGGCATTATTACTCCATTTAATATTGGACTTTTATCTTCTAAATATGAGTCAGGTCTAGTGTCAGCTACCATAAAATCATATGGTTCTGCTTTAGCTATCATGATCCCAAAGCTTAACAGACAGCAAACTATTTCTCCATTTGTATTTCCTCTCCTTCCTAGCTTCATGGGAGAAGGAATCCAACACTGGCCAATTATCCTGTAAGTTGGCATCTTTAATGGCTTTAGCCTATAGGGTGTCATTTTGTAGAATGTACTAAATAAATGATAACTAGAATCTGATTGGTTGCTGTAGGCAACATCTCCACTTTTTCAATCCGCAGCTTGAAAAATGTACCTGTATGAATTCCTCATTCAATAAACCCATAGTTGAATTTCATGTTATATATGACTGTTCAGAGCCTAACCTTTGTGTGGCTTTGTGCCTGCTCACCTACCTGGCTCTGACAGCTCCCATGAGAGAAAATATCACCTAGCTTTTCCTTACCTGTATGAAACCTTTTTGCCTGACAAGATCCTCTACTATCAGAGGATGGATTGTGGCGACCATGAAAGATGCAGGAATAGATACAATCCAGTTTAGAGCCACAGAAGTGACGGCTAAAGACATATCATTGCAGACATTATTGGAGACCAACCACTCTACATAAAATCGAGCTTCTCAGAGCAACCACCAGGTATGTGGTAGTCTGCCCAACTACTGTTGATAGGTGGCAAGCCCCCCGATGAACAAAACAGTAGTTTGCAGGAATCTATGACCTGCAAACTAGATTTGTTCTAGGAAATAGATTTGCCACCTAGCAATATCTCCCACCCTTTCTCCTTTTCCTATGACTGTTGTTTCCTCTGGAGAATCTATGGTCGCAGTAAGGGACCAAAAGAAGCCTCATGTAGCCACCAATAGGGAGCAGAAGTAACCTACTACCCGGCATTAGAATTATTTCCTAATTTTTGGAGCCTTTTCATTTTTGGAGTTTTTCCAAGTTTATTATAAGTTGTCAGTTAAAGTTCAATAAATTGTTGCTTTTGGTTAAAGAAGCTTCCAGAAAACCTGACCAGCTGTGCCCTGGCGCACTCTCACATGACCGCGATCTGTGGGAGCGCTCGCACCACTATGTTTCAAGCAGGGGTAGTGAAAATTCTTTCACTTTCCCTGTCTCAGCATAGAGGCTTGCTGTCTAACCCACCTGCTGTTGCTAGGTGGCAATCATGTTCCCTAGAACAATTCCAGTTTACAGGTCATAGATTCATGCAAACTAATATTTCTTCTCTGGCGCCTCAGGTCTGACATGAGCACGGTTGGTTCTAACAATGAGAGTGCTGCAGTGTCAGATGTGCAGGAACTGCTAGATCAGATGTGCGAGATGTTACCATGTCTGTGATGATCATAGTAGGCTATAATATTTTGAGGTCTATTTATCAAGACCAAGTGGTTTTGAAGATTACCTACCTATTGCAGCGACAGAACATGTTCACTCACAATTTTTCAATAAAAGGTTGATGGGACAGCTGAGTGATAATACTTGTGTAAAAACTCATTAAAATGCAGCAAATTCATATGCTCCCTCCACATCAACACTACTAAGTATTTCATACAATCACAAGTACAATTACTTTGCAATTTTCCTTATGGGAAAGGAAATGTACTCTAAGAAAAAGACAAAATGTGTTTTACATTAGTAAACAGACACTAGTGGAATATTATAATTAAAAGTCTTATTAAACAATTTCCTTTGAGCTGATAATCCAACCGCATTATTAAGTATAGAAGTTATTAATAAATATAGGATTGCTGTGCCACTGTTATGTACGCAAAAGCAGTCCCCATAGGTTCTATGGGGACTGCTATTTTGCATGATTTACCAATTCCAAATTAGTAATATTTCCATTCTTAATAAAATAAATATTTACATTTTGCAGGACAGTGTAATAACGTAAGTGGTTAGAGCAATGTGAGAGGACCACAAGTGATCCTGTTTGGATACAATAGAACTATGGATTATTAGTTACAGTTTGGGACTTTCAGCTGACTCTACACCTCGTAAAATATGAATAGGGGATTAGCCGGAAATGCAGGAACGCCGGAATAAGTCAGCTTACTAGAGAGCCCTCTACTGCTTGGTGTCTTGAGTGAAGCTTGTCGTGTTTTCTCTGCCTCTATAGGGCATTCTGCTCTGCTACACAGATATGTTCCATGTAATAAGCGTGGAACAACTATTACACATATTATATTACATATATATTGTATAGTGTGTATGTGAAAAAATATATTAAATATATATATATATATATATATATATATATATATATATATATATGATATATTTATATATATTTCTGTATATCATAGCGATATATTTTAGTTATACGTTCTGCCTGCCTGAATGTATGTTCAGAGTGCATTATCCATCCATTACACCTACCGGAATGGAGCTCCGAGGATCTTAGCCATCCATCCCGGCTGCCAGCATGGATCTCCAAGGACCTAAACCATCCATTCCGGCAGCCGGAATGGGGCTCTGAATACCGTAGCCATCCATTCCAGCTGCCAGAAGTGGCCTCTCAGTATCTTAGACAATTATTCCAGGTGCCGGAATGGAGCTCTGAGTACATTATTCATCCATTCCGGCAGTCGCAATGGGGCTCAGAGTACCCTAACCATCCATTCCGGCTGCCACCATGGAGCTACAAGGACCTAAAGCATTCATTCCGGCAGTCGTAATTGGGCTCAGAGTACCCTAACCATCCATTCCGGCTGCCAGAATGGGGTTCAGAGTACCCTAACCATCCATTCCCTCTGCCAGAATGGGGCTCCGAGTACCTTAGCCATCCATTCCGGCTACCGGAATAGATGTCTCGATTTCTTAGCCATACATTCCGGTTGCCAGAATGGATGTCTTAGTACCTTAACCACTCATTCCAGGTGCTGGAAGGAATGCCTGAGTACCATAGTTAACCATCGCGGCTACCAGAATTGGGCTCTGAGTATCTTAGACAACTATTCCAAGTGCTGAAATGGGTCTCAGAGTACTCTAACCATTAATTCCGGCTGCCGGAATGGGGCTCTGACTACCTTAACCATCCATTCCGGCTGCTGGAATGGAACTCAGAGGACCTTAATCATTCATTTTGGCTGCCGCAATGGGGCTCTGAACACCTTAGCCATCCATTCTGGGTGCCAGAATTGGTATCTTAGACAATTATTCAAGGTACCGGAATGGGGCTCTCAGTACATTATTCATCCATTCTGGTAGTCGTAATGGAGCTCAGAGTACCCTAACCATCCATTCTGGCTGCCAGAATGGGGCTCAGAGTACCTTAGCCATCTATTCCGGCTGCCGCAATGAATGTATGAGTACCTTAGATATCTATTCCAGATACTGGAATGGATGTCTCAACATCTTAGCCAACCATTCCAGGTGCCGGAATAGATGTCTGAGTATTTAAGCGAACCATTCCGAATGTCAGAATAAGGCTTTGTTTATATTAATCATCCATTTCGGCACCCATAATGGGCTTTTAATGTACTCAGACCTCCATTCCGGCAGCTGGAATGAATGGTTAAGGTCCTCGGAGCTCCATTCCGGCAGCCGGAATGCATGTGTAATGTACTTGGAGACCCATTCTGGTAGCCAGAAGGGATGGGTAAGGCAGGGGCGGATCTAGAAAGATTTTCTACCCCGGGCGATTTAGGCCCCGCCCCCTTTCTGCCTTTTAAGGCTGCCGGTAGCTGCACAGTATGTGCAGGTCCGCTCGGCAGTGACAATGTGCTGCCTGGCTGCTCTGATTGTGTTTAAAACACAATCAGAGCAGCCGGGCAGCACACTGTCACTGCCGAGCGGACCTGCACATAGTGTGCAGCCGCCGGCAGCAAGTCCCTGCTAGGGGGGGCGATTGCCCCGATCGCCCCCCCCTTGGATCCACCACTGGGGTAAGGTACTTAGCACCCCATTCCGGGACCCAGAATGAATAGCTATGATACTCACAGACTCATTCCGGCACCCGGAATGGATAGCTATAGCACCCAGAATAAATGGTTAAGGTCCTCGGAGCTCCATTCAGGCAGCCGGAATGGATGGATAATGCACTCAGCGCTCCATTCCGACATATATTCAGGCAGGTAGAATGGATGTGTGTGTGTGTGTGTGTGTGTGTGTGTGTGTGTGTGTGTGTGTGTGTGTGTGTGTGTGTGTGTGTGTGTGTGTGTGTGTGTGTGTGTGTGTGTGTGTGTATAATGTGTGGAATAGTTGTTCCACATATTGCAGAGAACATATCTGTGTAGCAGAACAGAAGGCCCTATGTGTACTATATAGTGAGAGAAAACACAGAAAGCTTCACTCAAGACACCAAGCAGCAGAGGGCGCTGCAGGGAGCCAAATTTTTCCGGCATTCCGGCAATTACGGTTGTCACCCACACCCTATGAATAGCAAATGCAAGAGTCCCTGCACTGCCAAAACTTGTAAAACAATGGACAAAATATAGAACGCTGCAGTCTGCCACATGTTAATTTTTTGTCACACTCATATTGCACAATCACCTGCCAGCAACACGTTGTTGAGGGATTTTACGCTCATAATGACAATAAAAGCTCCTGCTTCCCATGCACTGGGCGAGCCTGTAGTGACACCATGGAATGCAAGGTCTGGCTATCTGATTGGTTCTACTGCTGTCTCTTCACAAAAGACCTCTGACGTCCACCAGTAGGAAGCAGTTGTATAATTGCTCTAAACCAGAGGACACTGAGTGTAACTGTGCAGTGGTTTAAACTGCAGTCACTCTACTGTATGTAGCTAATATGTGAGTATAGATGTGTCAGTCTTTAGTTAGCAGATTTGCAGTGTGCTGTGCAAAATGTTATTATATACTTACACACTACTGTTTTCTGGAACAGTATATTGTGATGTGACTCTTTTTTCATGTACCTTTCTTATCCTTTTTTCTTCTACAGCAATTTCAAGAACTGGTATCCTCACATCCATCTCAGTCTATCAAGATATTCAACAGGGGCATTAAACCTTTGCTCATTTACTGCAAAGATAATTATTGAGAGGTTGAACCATTGGAACGTTTTTAATTCATCTGTAACTGCATACATAAGGTAATTACAATTATTGTATACAGGCAAAGCTTGTAGAATAGTTTACTCACTGTATACAGATATGTTACATAAATACTCTTGGAACTTGTATTACTTCCAGAGATAACTTAATAGACTCAGTGTATATATGAAGACTGCAATGGTGTTACATCTGTATCTATCAAGCCCCTGTCTGTGTTAAAGTCAATTAAACTGCTGGATAAATCATAAACCAAAGAATTGTGATTTTAAGACTTGAGTAGCACGTGAACTAAGTAAGTGTAAGTGACTGATTTATTAAAATGCATTTGAGCAAAAACAGGACAGTAATTTAGATCAGACACTTTGGGGCATATTCAATTGTTCCAGTTTTCCGCGGCGTAAAAAGTATTACCGTTATTACGGTAATACTTAGACGGATTTCAGCTTGCAGCTCCCTGAGCCGCGAGCTGAAATCCAGCGTGAAAGGTACCGTAATAACGGTATTTATGCGTACTATTACCGTAATGATGGTAATAGTGCGCGTGCCACGTTGCTTTGGCCAGTAATGCCAACAATTGAATATGCCCCTTTGCCTAAGTTGTTTATTTTTTTTTTAAAAAAAAATGTTTTATCCATTTTGATTTCCATAGGATTGATAAAAGCAGGAATTTAAATTGATTATTTGACTTGCATTTTGCTTCAGATAGTGTTAGTGCATCCTACAGGATTTGTGATACTTGAGACAGCCTCAAGACCAATTGTAGCTTCTCATTAGAAGACAGTAAAAATGATCTGGTGCATTAGGAGAGAAGCAGGCTTTGCAACTGTTTAGTGGCTTATCAGTAGCGTGAAATGGGGGACAAGAAGTGGGGTCTTGGTAGGATATAGAAAAATTGGCATGTTATAGTATAGAATAATAGATTTAATAAATATATGTGCATTTGATTTGGACGAGGTCAGATGCTGGATAATGTCAGTATTAATTAGGCTGACTGCATTGTTGGAATTAATTACCAATATGGAGATAGTTTCCAGATCATTTCCTTCCAGCTAGCAGTATCTGGGAAATATATTAATAAACCTAACAAAAGTTTTCATTATGTTGTAATAGAGAGTAAAGTACCCTGGGCTAATATTTGCTAACCAGCCCATGTCAATAGGTATATTTTAAATTTATAAGAAAAGCTGAGTAGTTTGAATCTCAGGCAATGGAATTGAAAGCTTACAGAATTAAACTGTGTGTTTAAAAATGTATTATGGAATATACTATAAGATACACATTCTAAAACAAATAATACATTAGAACATAGTACTTTCAGTTTCTAAAGATAATCAGTAGGTCAATGTTAATGATGCACTTTGTACAAACTAAGCATGTCCCGTAGTTCAAGGAAATATTGTGTTTGAGCAACCAGAATAGATCAAAGAACACATAACTGTGTCTCCAACTATGAGGAAGGCTAAATAGGCAGAACAAATAAGACAGACAATATCGTTTGTAAATCATTTCTGTTGAAATAGCAAGGATGGGATTTGACCAAGGGATGTGCTATGTTTTTGGAAGTTTTAGGAAACTCAGGAAAAATAACTGCAGTTTCCATAATAGAAAGACAAATGCAAACAATTGTGTACTATAGTAGTATATTCTTACGACACAAAGTTTCAAGTGACTCATCGTTTATATCAGGGTTTCTTAACTTGTTTTGCTTCGGATCTCTGTTAAAAGATGGAATAAAGTTTGAAATCTAAACATAACTTTTTTGATTTGTGACATAATGCATATCCGCCAAAAGCTTTATTATCGTAGAACAACCCAGATTCATAGCTCTAGGTGGGGGCTTGTACAACGGGAATAGGCGTCATCTTGGCCAAAATGGGTGTGGCCCTGGGTGTAGCACCTGATTTGCACAAAACACGCCAATCAGGAATTATGATGAATTAGAAATGGTGTAATACAATAAATGTAAAATAATTAAGTTCTATAAGATGTACATGATAACGGTATAGAATTGTTATATTTATAGTAATGTCAGTATTACATTATATCACAGTTTGATATAATGTGGCATGGCCTATATGTTAGCTATGTAAAGGAGAAAAAAAGGAAAATTGATAAATTGAGTTGCATACCAGGGTGTTCCATTAACAGAAATGGATAATAATGTGATATTTGGGGTTGGGTTGGAAATATATCATCCTGACATTGGGTTGTTCAGGACTTGATGGTGCTGATGGATAGTGTGTAAACCTGCAAGACCCTCTTACCATTTTGTCGGTTTGTTAATGCAATGCCCTGTCTTGTTTTATTAATTGTTTCCCAACTGTAAAGCACTGTGCATTATGTTGGTGCTATATAAATACATGTAAAAAGTAAACAATATATAGTTTGTAATACTTAAAACTACTTTTGGGGCATTGGCAAATAACATAATTACAAATACATAATTCTGAATAAATAAGGCTCCAACCCATATCCAAACATTGTGAGTGAGAAGGAGGCAGCATCCAGTGTTAATTTGCTTTGAAGGTAGAATGAAAACCTCATTGTTGGTGCCAAACTCGCCTAAAACAAGTATTTCTAGGAAGACTAAGGGCAGAATAAAAAGTAAAGTTCCTTTCTAAATCATAAAAATGTGGACCCATAATGATAATGCTGTTTTATGATGTCAGGTGCCTATTTTTGTGTGAATGTGCCCACTTATACGGAAAGAGCATGGGTTCTTCCAATGGGATAGCAGCATCTGATGAGGTATTGCATTTATTGATGGGAGAAGCTTGGAGGGTTGGTGCATTCCTTGCTGAGTGCAGACTGAGTGTAAGTATGTGTCTCTTATAGCACTCACATTTAAAATCATGATTTTATTTTGCTGGCTGAGATATTTAAAAGAGACTCAAGAGGCGTGGAAATACCTACTCAGTTTAGTGAGATACTGCAGGGCTTTTAAGGAAATTCACTGTAGGTAAGTAGAGTGCTTTTTAAGGAAATCATTGTATGTTAGTGAAGAAATGCGTTAGCATAGTGTGAATCATGTATTGATACAAATTGTTACATTTAACTGGACTTTGATCAAATATGCAACTATTGAATACAATTAGAGGACCCTTTGATCTTATGCCGCTCACTGCATAGTGAATACTTTGAAATACTGTGATTGGATCGGATAACTTACAAGTGCAGGAGCTGACATAAAGAGTCTGTGGAAAAATTGATAAAGCATTGTTCCTGTAAGTAAATTGGCCGTTGGAACCACAGTTGAAATGTGCCAGCTGCTCTGTGAACAATCGGCTATCTCTTGTATTTACTACTGAGGATTTAATCTTTATTGGAGTTCCGCTCTGTGCAGAATTCATTTGTAGCACTACTAATTGCTATTAGATCCCAGTCATATGAGTACCTCTACTGTATCCCGGTACATGGGACAAACTTAACTTGTGAATATCTTAATTATTTCTCTTGTACTTGGTCATGTGACCATTGCTAATTGGGCTAAGTTATAAAGCTAAGTTGACATTCGATTACGCTTCATAGGATCACCAGGGTCCTCGGTTCACCAGAAGAAAAGGGGATAACAGCTTTCCCTCTTTCTTACTCATAACGGGAATCAGAGAGAGTGATTATCGCAGCCTTCTCCTGCTGCAAGGAAGGTAGGGACAGTGGAGTATGACACAGCCAGGTGGAGGTGGCTCCTATTGTAGCCTGGAGAGCAGTGGAGATGGGTATGTGTCTGACCCTTCACAGAGAGTGGTTCAGACATCAGCAACAGCAGCAGTGATGTACCATTGCAGGGTAACAGAACAAAAAGAAAGATTGAGACTTGTTCTATATACAACAATTATCCACCCAATGTCAGTGGTGTTTTAAACACAGAAGGCTAAAAATCTGATGCAGTGTCCATCCAAACACTTTGCAGAAAAGCTTGCTCCCTCTACTTTGGGCCCTCGGGAACCCCACGAACTAGCCTTGGAACGGGACCTTCGTGACGTGTTTCTAGAGGAGGAATGGTGTGAGATCCATGAAAGTGCTGCCTCCAGTTCTATCTGTTAGAATTAAGGAGAATAGCTATAAGGTGCTATACTGATTGTCAGTATTCCCAATAAAAACCACAGAGAGAATGTAGTGAAATGAAGTGGTTTTTATTAACACTGGTTACACAAGTTTCAGGTTGCAGTACGGTAGGGTATGGCAGAAATAGCTAATGAACACAGTGGATAACAGATGCAGAATGTGGTGGTCCGCAGGACTTTACCATGAAGTAGTGGCGATGGTACACAAGGTGCGACGGTCTGCGGAGCAAGGCACTGAAGATTCAGAGAACAGGTAGCAATAATATGCAAAGCGTTATCACAGGATAGTGGAGTAGACACAGTGGCTGAGATGATCTGCGGATAGATGTGCTGGGAACTTCAGACAACAGGTATCAATAATCTGCAGAGCGTTACCACATGATACTGGAGTAGACACAGTGGCTGAGATGATCTGCGGATAGACGTGCTGGAAACTCAGAGAACAGGAGCCAGGGAACAGGAACAGCAACACAGGTAAATGCAACAGATGATCTGGCAAAGGTTGCTTGGGACAGGCAGGCTTATATAGGCCAGAAATAGGTGTTTAAGCTTCCAGCAATAACAAGGCAGGTAAGAGCAGTCTAAGTACCACAGTGGCCCCTTTGGTGGACAGTGGTACTACAGGCAGGATACAAATTACAGGATACAAATTAATACAAAGATCCAAGAAAGTACCTGCAGACAGGAGCTGAATGACGCAGGTCATGACACTGATGGTATTATTTGCCTTTGGGACTTTGTTGAATCCTTCCTGACTCTTCTGATCGGTGATGGCGGGGCTGCTCCCATGACGGCACATTCCTTCATTTTTGGTGCCATTTCCCAAAACCATCAAGCTTTTGAACTGAGATCAGACAATTGATCCAATCAATTCTTCAGGTGGATATACCCCTGGAGCCCAAATTTTTTCTTCCTGCTCTGGGGGAAGAATAAACCAATTAGACACATTCTCTCGGCGGCTACATGCAAAATAGCAGTGGATTGGCGACAGCAGCATCCCCCCCTAGAGTTTGGTAAACACAACAAATGGAGTACATGACCAGTATCATCCGCAACTCTTCCAGAGCCTTCATCAGGGTTTGGGATCGGTGGCATTCCTCTTTTGCAGGCTCGCTCACCTTTCACATAACTGAGTATTACTATCTCTCTCTCCTCCCTAGCTCTTCACGTCCCTCACATTGGATCTAGCCACTTTTTCCCTTTACCGCTACCCTTCCTTACCCCTCTCTCTATATATCCTATTCATTCTCTCCCTTTTTCTTCTTCTCTTCCCTCTGTATGGAAATCTATTGGTCACTCTCTTTTCATCTATAAATGTATGGTTGATGTGTTGAGTTCTATCTTTACGCTGGTCATAGACCCCGTTTGCTTATCTTGTTATTTTCAATTTGTGTACTGATAATGTCAATTCTAAACTACTTCACATGTGACCTTGCAAAAATAAAATGTTTATAAAAAAAAGAAAAAAAGAAAATAGCTGAAGCAGATGTAAGCTAAACCAAAGATGTGACATAAACAATCCTGGTAAAAACAGTGTCCAGTCTCTATGTGCTTCTGCTCAGCCTACATCAACGGTTGTTTTTGGAAGCTTTTGAGTGACACGACCCAAGATGAAATTTTATTCACCATTTAGAATGACAGATGCATCATGTAGAAGGGGCAGCATCTCAACAACTTGGTCAGATCAGATGTCAGCAAACATGGGTACATACCTCAGAAAATTCAAAAAATGGGAAGACTACTGTTACATGCCAAAAGAGATACCACTTTAGAGAAGATGGAAGACTTTACTATTACATCAAACTTTCTGCATGTAGTAGATGCTGTGAAGCTAGTAGCTGACTCAGGTGATGAAACTAATACATTCAAGATCACCTCGCTGGCATTGAAGGTCTTGCCATGGCTTGCAAAAGATTTCAAGCATTGTGGAATGCAGAGCAATGATAAAGGGCTGCATTACTATAGTGGAAAATGCATGCAACTTCAGGAAGATCTAAGATGGAACTAGCTGATCTCATTGGCTGCCTTAAAAACTCGAAAAGAGTTGAAATAGAACATGCCTCAGCTCTTACCTTTCACTGACAATATAAAAAAGATGCTGAATAAAACAGGCGTACAACAGCAATTTATCCACCGAGCCTTCGCTTGATCTCAAGTCCAGGGTTCAAGCCATGGGAAATCCCCATGGTATGTATAGGATTGATCCACCGGAAAGAGCACTTTTGCACCGGGAGCTAGTAGGAGCTAGTATTGCGTCATGTATGAGGGTTTTTTATTTTGCCAAGCCAAGGATTACTGGATTTATAGATGAAGAGCCTTGATCTGGGTGAGAAATAAAGAGGGTAAATGAGGAATGTTTTGGGGTACTTTTAGTTCAAATAAAATAATTTTTACATTGTCTATTTTATTTACGTTTTTCCTTGTGCACTACAGGACCCATTAGGCCCTGGGTGACAAGTGTTAGCATGTCCTGGAAGCCATGAGTATGCTGGTGCTTGTAGTACTAGAAGCGCCAAAATTAACCAATACTCCTCCAACAGGAGCGGAGTGTAATAGATAGCCCCATTTAATGAACCCATCCCCCAACCCAAATCGATGCAATACCTCTAATAAGTACACCAATTCCACTGAGTCGAAGGCCCTGGTGGTATCAAGAGACACCACCACTGCTCCCTTCTTGGTTGCATGGGGTAGCTGAATATGAGTATAAAGTCGTTGAATATTGGGAATAGTGAACTATCACAGTAATGACAGAATTCAGCCTAAAAGAGAGAATCTTGGCTAAAATGTTTACATCCGTACACAGTAGAGAAATAGGCCAATAGGATTCAGGGTATAAAGGATCTTTCCCAGACTTAGGTAAAACCATTATCACCACCTCAGACATTGAAAGCAGAAGACTGCCCAGCTCAAAAAGATATTCAAAAGTGTCCAGCAGTTGTGGAACAAAGGAAATTCTATATTTTTTATATAGCTCTATAGGAAGTTCATCTATTCCCTGCACCTTATGGTTATGGAACGAAGATATAGCAGCTTCTATTTCTTCCAATGTAAGAGGCGCTTTCAAGAGGGATACCGAATCCTGAGAAAGTCTAGGAAGTTTAATGGAGTCTAAATATACAGCAAACTGAGTGGGCGAATATTGCACCCTAGAGGTGTTCAAATGTCTATAGTATTGGAAAAATGTAACGGCAATTTCACTACCCTTGAAGACTTGAATGTGGTGATCATTATAAATCGCTGGGACAGTCCTACTGGTCAACTGGTCCATAGACAAATATGCTAAATAACTCCCGCCCATGTCAGCTTGGAAATATTGGCGTTGCTTTAAAAAAAGAAGGCGGAGTTATGAGCCGCGGCGGTACGCCGCATCCTGGCGTGAGGTAGCAGCCGAGCATGTGCATTAGTTACAATGCACTGTTACCTTTGTGGCATAGAGTAGGAGGGAGTAGGGACATCCTCCAACTCCAGGGGGAGCTCTCGCATGATTCTATTTGTCATTTATACATGTTCCTGGTTTGTGATATGACCTATGCTAGTTCTAAGCCAGTCCTGAGGGTGATTGTCAGCCCTGTCCTCCTCCTTTCTGATTTGTCCATCATAGTATTTAAGGCAGTGAGGACTGGGCCTCACTGCCGGTTATAGTTCCTGCTCTGTGCAAACTTACCCGCTCCCTGCTCTGTTCCTCTTCTCTGCCATTGGATTGATCTTGCAGTGTATGACCTTGGACCGTGTACTGGACTCTGCTATATTGCCTGTGACCTTGATCTCTGCCTGTTACCTGGATTTGTTGTTTGCCGCCAGCCCTGACCTTGTGCCTGGACTACACCACCGCTGCCCGCTGTACCCCTTGACCTCGGCCCGTGTGGACTTTGCTATTCTTCCACCTGGCCCTGCCTGCACTGAGGTAGGGTTATAAACTTGTACTACTTTGAGCTTAAGACCTGGGGGCATCCGAGTACTTGTGAGCATGTTCAACTCTACGGGAAAGGCGGCTCCTATAGGCGAAGACCTCTGTGACCTGTTCTACAAGTTTATGACACTTGCCGTCAGCCATAACAGGCGGCACTTAGACCTATCAAAAAGATAAAAAAAGTTCCTCTAGTCTGTAATCTGGAGTTGATCCTCGATTGTATGTGAATTAATATATTCGGTTAATGGCCACACATCTTCCCTGTTTGGTCTGATCATGCGGGGGTGCGCTCTACCCTACACATTGGATGCATTAGTTATAGAGCCTGTGAGGACACCGGGGTTAGAACCAAAGCTCACTAGATACCCTGTCCTCTAGGCTCACAGGTCACACAGGTAAGGAGACAGGAAAGAAATAATAATCCCTTTTATTAAACAAAGTGTACACACTTAGTAAAATACAACAGTGCTCCCCAAGGAGAAACTTGTTCCCCCACCAAATATATCAAGTGTCAGAAAATCACCAGTGCAAGTAAAAACTCCCCAACAAAGTCCCCAGCAGGTTACCTCCAAGCACAGAGTCCTAGCAGGCCCAAACTCCTGGTAATAAAATCCACAGCTGACAATCCAAGTGGGCCACGGTGTCAGAAAATCACCAGTGCAAGTAAAAACTCCCCAACAAAGTCCCCAGCAGGTTACCTCCAAGCACAGAGTCCTAGCAGGCCCAAACTCCTGGTAATAAAATCCACAGCTGACAATCCAAGTGGGCCACGGTTTCTGATCCTTAAGGTGGGTCTGTGTATCTTGCTGATCCCAGCCGCTCGGCCAACTCTCCACCAGCTTGGTGGGACCCTGGGTATAGTCTCCCTACTGATGTAGGCTCAAAAATTCCCCAGAATCTGCGAGTGTCTCCCGATGGAGTGGTAACAGAATCAGTCCTAGAGGTACACTGTCCGATCTCTGTCAAGAAGCTCCTGCCTTAAGCATTCCTTTAAGGCCCTGCGAGAATACGGTTACTCTCCAACAGTCCAAGTCCTCACTCTCTCAAGATTCTCCAACAACTCCCTCCCTCCCCCAGACAGCTCCCCTTTTGTCCCTTCCACAACCCCCCACTCATTGTCCTCTTCTAATTGGTGGTGTGGAGAATTTGGGTGGTAACAGGGGTGGAAATAGTGCATGACATCAGTGGTCTCCCCCCTGCGGTGATGGTGCCATTCGGACTGTGTTGCAGACTTGCTAGAACAATAGTTAGCAAACATGGAGAGACCCCCTCCTGATTTTAGATAAGGCCCTGACCCTCCTCTTTTTAACCCGTTCTACTACTTTTTGATGTCACAGGGTCCACAGCTGATTCCCACTTCCTGTGAGCTGCCTCTCCCCTCCCTCTCTGGACACCACAGCAATAAGGGATCTGGCCACCTGGCGGCATTTAATAACAGAGTGGGCCATGGTTGTTCAGTTGGCCCACTGAGGACAGACCGGGTTGGCAGGATATTCTCAATATAAGGCCCGGGTCTGTCACATACCTCCCCCTTATTAAATCAAGGGGACAGTTGGAGTCTGGTGGTCGGGCTCCAGATGTTCTCCTTGGCACGGTGGGTTCCTTAATGAAGGGTTCTCTTCCTCTCTTCTGGAGAGTCCGTCCGCATTTGAGTGGTCTTTCCCCTTTTTGTGCGAGATAGTAAAGTTATAACCTTGTAATGCTAAACTCCACCGTAATAACCTCCCATTTTCCCCAGAAGATCTTTGTAACCAGTAAAGGGGGTTGTGGTCTGTAATTACTGTGAACTCTTGCCCATAAATGTAGGGTTGTAATTTCTTTAGGGCCCACACTATGGCCAGGCATTCTTTTTCAATTGTGGCATAGGCTACCTCTCTATCCACCAGCTTTCGGGATAAATAAACCACTGGGTGCTCATGCCCACCCCCCCCCCCCCCCCACTTGGCTGAGCACAGCACCGAGTCCACACCCTGAAGCATCTGTCTGTACCAGAAATCGTTTCTTGAAGTCTGGGGCTGCTAACACTGGGGACTGGGTCAATGCTGCCTTCAGAGCGTCAAAGGCTCCCTCGCACTCTGGGGTCCATTCTATATGTCTGGAGTATTTTTTCTTTGTCAAGTCAGTCAGGGGCCTGGCAACAGTGCTATACTGAGGCACGAATTTTCTGTAGTACCCTGCGATCCCGAGGAACGCTCGTACCTGCTTTTGGTTGGTGGGTCGGGGCCACTGAACAATGGCTTCTACTTTTGCCGGTTCAGGGCGTATGATTCCCCCACCAACACGGTGCCCCAAGTATTGCACTTCTGCCATGCCCATGAAGCATTTGTCTGGGCGAATGGTCAACCCTGCCTGCCTGATTCTCCTCAGGACCTCTGACACTTGCACTAAGTGATCCTCCCACGTCTGGCTGAAGATGGCAATGTCATCTAAGTAAGCCTGGGCAAATTCCTGACACCCCCCCAACAGGTCATCAATCATCCGTTGGAATGTGGCTGGAGCATTTTTCATCCCAAAGGGCATGGTCGTACATTCAAACAATCCCAGTGGGGTTATAAAGGCTGACCGCTCCTGAGCTTTGGGGGTGAGGGGAATTTGCCAATAGCCCTTGCTCAGATCCAAAGTGGACACAAACTTCGCTGCCCCTAGCCTGTCTAGTAGCTCATCTATTCGGGCCATGGGATAAGCATCAGTGGTGGTGACCTCATTTAGTTTACGGTAGTCCACGCAGAAGCGGGTGGTCCCATCCTTCTTCGGGACCAATTCCACCCCTGCAGCCCATGGATTATTTGACTTCTTAATTACTCCTAAGGCCAGCATTTCCTCTATCTCCTTCCGTACTTGGGCCAGTACTGTGGGGGTCATGCGGTATGCTACCTGCCTTATGGGCTTCTCCTCCCCCGTGTCTACATGGTGGGTGGCTAGGTGGGTATGCCCGGGCTTACAGGTAAATTGGGCCTGCTCCTTCTCCAGCACCTCCCTCATTTCCTGCCTCTGTCCCTCTCCTAGCTGCGTCCCCACTGTCACTGTTTCCACCCCCTTTTCCTTTCTCATCTCCCCTATCATCTCCAGTAGGGGGTCAACCTCTGTGGGACCCATGGGGGGACAATACACCACCATTGCTGCCATCTGCCATTCCACATAACCTTTTAGTCGATTGATGTGGAAGGTTTTCAGCCAGGTTTCCTCATCATCAACTACATAGTTGACCGGCCCTACCTGCCTCACCACTTTGTATGGGCCATCCCAGGTGGCTTGAAGTTTATTCCGTCTCATTGGGACTAACACCATCACCTTCTGTCCTGCGTTCAGCTTCCTATCCTGAGCGTGGGCATCGTACCACTCTTTCTGTCTTGCCTGGGCTCCTTTTAAATGGCCTTGCGCCAGCTGCGCTACCCTCTTCATCCTCTCCATCATCTTCTCTACATATTTAAGGATAGGCTGCTCATTAGCCTGGAACGTTCCTTCCCAGCTCTCTCTAACCAGGTCTAGGGGGCCTCGTACCCTCCGGCCATACAAAAGTTCGAAAGGAGAGTATCCGGTGGACTCCTGGGGCACTTCTCTGTATGCAAACAGGAGCTGCTGCAGGGCCCTGTCCCAGTCTCTCCCTTCAGACTGTACATATGCCTTCAGGAGGTGTTTCAGCGTTCCATTGAAACGCTCCCATAACCCATTGGTCTGGGGATGGTACGGAGTGGTTCGCAGGGGCTTAATGCCCCACTTTTTCCATAGGGTCTGGACTAGGTCCCCTTGGAATTGGGTCCCCTGGTCAGTAACCACTTCCCTGGGATATCCTACCCGGCTGAAAATGTCCACCAGAGCCTGGGCCACATGCTCTGCGTCTATGGACGACAGGGCTACTGCCTCTGGGTATCTGGTGGCAAAGTCCACCAGGGTGAGGATGAATCTTTTTCCGGTGTAACTGGGGATGGCTAATGGACCTACGATATCTATAGCCACCCGTGCAAAGGGCTCCTCAATTATAGGCAGGGATTGTAGTGGGACTTTCTTAGGGGCTCTCCCTATTCTCTGGCAGGTGTCACAGGAGGCTTTGTACCGTTTCACATCCTGGGTGACTTGAGACCAGAAAAAAGACGGCAACACCCGGGCCAACGTTTTTCTGGTGCCAAAGTGCCCCGCTGCTGGAATGTCATGGGCCAGCGCTAATAAATGGGTCCGGTAAGCCCAGGGTACTACCAACTGCTTCACTTCTGTCCCTGGGTCTTGATCTAGGGTGGGGGTGACTACCCTATATAACAGCCCTTTGTCCCACACTACTTTACTGCCTGCCACTTCCCCTCCCCCAGCGTCTGCTGCACTCCTCAGTTTGGATAGGGATGGGTCAGTCTGTTGGGCCTTCCTAAATTCCCTTCTGTCCTCCTCCCCCAAATCAATTTCTGGTACAACATCAGATCTTTTAGGGTTACTCACCAACGGTGCTGCCTCTGGCTCCTTGGTTCTGGTTTCTGGGGTTAGTCTTGGTGGTCTCCTTGGCGTTGCGGCTTCTTGTGCAGCTGTGGCTTGCACTCGGCTCTGGCTGCGGGTCACAGCTTGCACAAAGTGAGTGACCAATCCCTGGCCCAAATTATTCCCCAAAATCACTTTTGCTGGTAGTCCATCCAGGATGCCCACCTCCACCATTCAAATCCCGCCCCCCAATCCAAATGTACCCGGGCCACTTGAATATCTGCAATATGGCCCCCCACCGTGGAAATCCGGACCTGCTGTCCCTCCATAACTTGGGATCTTTTAATTATATCAGGCTCCACCAGGGTCAGGGATGCTCCTGAGTCTCTCAACCCCTGGACCTTGCAGTCCTCCACCCACACATCCTGTAGACGACCCTGCATATTCCTAGGGCTCTGCCTCCCCTCCCCCAAAATCAGGTTCACCACATACACCCCGTCCCTTGCCTCTGGCACATCAGGACAGGGTGGCTCGGCCTCAATGCCGATTTCAAAATCTCCTGGAGCATACTGTACAGCGGCCACTGGTGCAGCTCTGGCTCCTGGCATCGGACCTTTGGTACGGGGACAATCTCTCTGGAAGTGCCCCACCTGGTTGCACCGATAGCACCTCTTTGGATTCAGGTCCCAGGGTCTGGATCGGACTGGTTCATCTCTTGGATTCCGGGCAGAGTTCTCTCTAATAAAGGGGCCTCCAGGTGTCGCTAGACTTGCTGGAATTGGTCGGCTCCCCCTCCCTGCAGCTGCTTGACTAGGCATACTAGGGGCTCTCCACCTGGGTCGACTCACCACATACTCATCAGCTAGCCCTGCTGCCTCCTCCATGGTCTCAGGTTTTCTGTCCGCCAGCCATTCCCGGATCTCTGGGGCCATTTTTAGAGTCAGCTGCTCCAGCATAATGAGCTCTTTAATTTGCTTAGTGGAGCAAGCCCCTTTACCTTCCAACCATTTCTCACAGGCCCTCTGTAGCTGGCTGGCAAATTCCTGGTGCGACTGTGACCCTCCTTTATTTAAAGTCCTGAACTTGTATCTGTAGGTCTCTGCATTTAACTGGAATTTTACCATCAGCGCCTTTTTCACCGTACCATAATCCCCACATTCTTGAGGGCTTAGAGCCTGGTAAGCTTCCAGCGCTCTCCCAGTCAGGCTGGGTCCCAGATATTTGGACCACTCTTCCTCCTCAATCCCATGGACTCCCATCAAGTTTTCAAAAACCTGGAGATGGGTATCAATGTCTGCATCTGCCTCTTTAAAAATTGGGACTCCACTATATCCCAGCTGAGGTCTCAACCGGGCCTCTCCCCGACCTTCTTTTCTCTGCATCTGGGGTACCTCAATTGCTACCCCCAACATTGCTTGGAGTACGGCTGCCCTTTCATGCAGGGTTGCCCTTTTCCCCAGTGCTGTCAGCCAATCTTGAAGCACTGCTGGAGTGCCGGACGGTGGTCTGGGTTGTGTTCCACTGGGGGGTCTCTGTGGCTGGCCTTTGGCCTCCTCCTCCTCCTCCACCTCTGACTCTTCCATCTCCTCAGGGTGAGCCCTTTCCCATTCCATTAGTTTGGCCACCAGAACTTCACGCACATCTGTGTCATCAAAGTCCACCCCTTTGGTTCTGCAGAACCCCTGCAAGTGTTGTTTCCTTGATTTCATATAGAATCTCTCTGTGGCTTTTAAACTGATCTGCTCTGCTTCTGTGGCCATTCCTGCTGACTTCCCAGCTAGGTTCTTTTTTTTACTAACACAGGTGCTGACAGACTGTTGCCTTGTGTCCTTACAGAGCCTGACCGTATCTGGATACGAGTTCCTGCGCTCTACCCAAATGTTGGGACTGTGTGACCCCACTGCTTGCCACCAAAATTGTGAGGACACCGGGGTTAGAACCAAAGCTCACTAGATACCCTGTCCTCTAGGCTCACAGGTCACACAGGTAAGGAGACAGGAAAGAAATAATAATCCCTTTTATTAAACAAAGTGTACACACTTAGTAAAATACAACAGTGCTCCCCAAGGAGAAACTTGTTCCCCCACCAAATATATCAAGTGTCAGAAAATCACCAGTGCAAGTAAAAACTCCCCAACAAAGTCCCCAGCAGGTTACCTCCAAGCACAGATTCCTAGCAGGCCCAAACTCCTGGTAATAAAATCCACAGCTGACAATCCAAGTGGGCCACGGTTTCTGATCCTTAAGGTGGGTCTGTGTATCTTGCTGATCCCAGCCGCTCGGCCAACTCTCCACCAGCTTGGTGGGACCCTGGGTATAGTCTCCCTACCGATGTAGGCTCACCAATTCCCCAGAATCTGCGAGTGTCTCCTGATGGAGTGGTAACAGAATCAGTCCTAGAGGTACACTGTCCGATCTCTGTCAAGAAGCTCCTGCCTTAAGCATTCCTTTAAGGCCCTGCGAGAATACGGTTACACTCCAACAGTCCAAGTCCTCACTCTCTTAAGATTCTCCAACAACTCCCTCCCTCCCCCAGACAGCTCCCCTTTTGTCCCTTCCACAACCCCCCACTCATTGTCCTCTTCTGATTGGTGGTGTGGAAAGTTTGGGTGGTAACAGGGGTGGAAATAGTGCATGACATCAGTGGTCTCCCCCCTGCGGTGCTGGTGCCATTCGGACTGTGTTGCAGACTTGCTAGAACAATAGTTAGCAAACAGGGAGAGACCCCCTCCTGATTTTAGATAAGGTCCTGACCCTCCTCTTTTTAACCCGTTCTACTACTTTTTGATGTCACAGGGTCCACAGCTGATTCCCACTTCCTGTGAGCTGCCTCTCCCCTCCCTCTCTGAACACCACAGCAATAAGAGATCTGGCCATTGGGCGGCATTTAATAACAGAGTGGGCCATGGTTGTTCAGTTGGCCCACTGAGGACAGACCGGGTTGGCAGGATATTCTCAATATAAGGCCCGAGTCTGTCACAGAGCCCCTGGCATGTTTAATTCGAGCTCACCCGCATATTATTGGGCTCCCGGTCGGAAGTGCTTGGGACTCTATAGCTCTTTACACTGAAGATATGGTTTTATTTTTGTCTGATTCGAATGTCTCCCTTGACCATCTTCTTAGTTCAGTTAACAGATTTGGGCGTTTTTCTGGCCTATTGATTAATTGGAACAAGTCATATATTTTTCCGCTTCATGGTGTTATACCCCCGACATTTCTAATAGACACTCCTTGAAATGAACTCTTTGTTTCAGATATCTTGGTATATGGATAACTAGATTTTCAACCAGATATGTTTCTTTGAACTTTGATCCAGTTTCAGAATATTTTAAAGTTAAATCACGCTTTTGGAAAAAACTTCCCCTTACTGTTATGGGCAGGAGTAATTTATTCAAAATGTTTGTGTTGCCAAAATAATTATATATTCTCCAACACTCACCAGTGTATCTCCCGAAATCAGTATTTCGGAATGTAGATAGGCTTATGTTCTCGTTTGTGTTGGGGGGTGGTAGGGCCCGGATTTGTTTGTTTACTCAGTGTAGGTCTAAGGCTTGGTCCTTCCAAATCTTTGATTATATTATAATGCAGCCCAGCTTATCTATTTGATTAGTTTGGTGAGGACGCAGATTCGAGTAGCTTTCTTGGGTTTTCTAGGTGAGCAAGTGGGGTCCTTTGGGATTGGGGCTATGCCTTTGTCTCCCTTAGGGGTATTACTGGTGGGTAAATGTTCCCGTCAGGATGCACCATTAATCAAGCTGTGCATATTTGGCGCCTCTCCCATCATATACTTGGAGGCCAAGGTTATGATCCTTCCACTCTTTTACGGAATAACTCTTCTCTCCCTTAACTTCACAAACTACAAGAGCATAATTTATGGCGTAGATATGATATTTCGATTATGGGGCAATTGTATGAATCTGGATGCTTGAAAAATTTTGCACAATTATCTCAGAAAAAGGGAATCCCCAATTCTACATTTTATTGCTACCTTTAATTAAAACACGCTTTTGACTTCCAGTCCACCCCCTCCAAGTTGAAACACCCATCTCCTCTTAAGAGCCTCCTACATATGGTGAGCACATGAAATACTATATTGATCCTTTATGCAAAGCTTAACTCTTCAATGGCCCCTGATGGTTTAGACAGATCTAAATGGGAAGTAGATTTGTGTGCTCTTCAGGATGAGGAGAGGTATCATTTGCTTAAAAGTCTCTACAATGCTACATCCTGTCTTTGTTATCAACAGATTCTTTTTTATATATTACATAAGGTAGAGAGAGTAGTAGCTCATCTTGTCCCAAATGTTGTTCCACGGTGGCAGATTTTTGGCATTTGATGTGGGATTGCCCAGTAGTAAACAGATTTTGGTCGGAGGTGTGGGACTTTGTTCTTAGTACCGTTCCCTTGGCCCAATGGGCGCTAAATGGTGCCTTTATGGTTTTTCTTTAGATGATATTGCAAACGAGTATATAGCTAGGTATATCTTTAATCTTATGGCGTTGGCCAAGGTGGTGATAACTCAGGCCTGGCTTGTCCCTGGCCCGATAGAATTTTATAAATGGAAAGTGCTTGTTATTATCACTGTGCAACACAAAAGATATATAGGAATTGTCCTGCTGGCTCTGGCGTCCCGGCCGTCTCCATGAAGACCGTGATGTCACATCCTGTTTTTCAGCTCCAACCATTGCTAAGGCAATGGCCAGGTGCCGTTCTTGCAAGTTAGCACGCCCCGGCACTCAGGGCAGCCGGGTGCATGCGCAGGGACAGCAAGGCTGCGGGCTAATTAGGTTTTCGTTATTTAATTAGTCTCTGTCTGGGGGTGATTACAGGGAAAAGCCCTGATTGGCTGGTTCCAGTATTTATTACAGGGAGGGCTTAGCCTCCCTGCTGGTTATAGCATGGAGTTACCCTGTTGCTGACCTGCCCTTGTCCTGTTCCTGCTTGTCCCAGTTCCTGTGGATACTCTGCCTGTTTTCTATTGGACCTGCTGTTGTGACCCTTTGCCTGTACCTTGGATCCTGCCAGCTTGCCTGTGACCCTTACTCTTTGGCCTGTATCTTGGACTCCGCTGTTTTTCCTGTGACCCTGACCCTTGGCGAGTTATCTGACCATTCTACCTTGCTTGTGACCCCTGACCTCTGCTTACGTCTGACCATCCGTTACCATCTACTCTTCCTCCCCTGGCCTGCTGTGGTAAGGAATATTGAACTTGCACTATGCTAAGAGTTAAGTTCTGGGGGCATCCGAGTACCTGTGAGCACATAAAGCTCTATGGGAAAGGTGGCTGCTATAGGGGAAGACCTCTGTCATCTTATCTGCAAGTTAGTTATCAAACCGGCAGCCTAACATGTGTACTATACTTGCAGGAATGCTAAATCAAAGTATCGTAAAATATGGTTCAGATGGTACTCTTCTAGATATTATAATAATTATTCAGGGAACATCAGGTCATCCGAAAATACATATTATTATTATAGGAAGGGGGGTGGGGGGTACTCGGTCTTGTGCACATATTGTTAATATCTTTATATAATAAATAACCTATGAATATATCATCAAAATTTGTTACTCTGTGGTGAGTCCTTCTTTTAATGTATTTGTTTGTTTGTTTTCTTGTGATTTGTAAGGGAGAGAAAAAGAAAAAAAGTTTTAAAAAAAAGAGAAGCATCAGAATGGCACAGGGCTGGTTAAACCTGCAGGGAAAGAGGGGCGCTTTTTTTCCCTTGTGGACCTGATCTCCGTAGGTAATCTATTCCCATGCTCACCAGCCTGGGGCTGGTTTGGTATTATGGCAGGGGGACCCCACGTTGTGGGTTTCCCTGCTACACCACTTTTTTTTACATTTATTGACGTGTTTTCTTTTGGTTTTGTTTTATTTTTTTATATGTATTGCCATTTTTTGTTTACATCTACTTGTTCATGTCGACATTTAAAATGTGTAGACACTACATATTTCGATATTTTAACTGTGTTGACATTATGAACATATAGACCAGGGGTGACCAACCATTCGAAGCCTAAGAGCCAAAAAATATCAATAGATACGTCGAAAGGCCAACTTTACCTTTTATATATGTGTGCATATACATATACACTTTATAAACTTGTGCATAAATACCACACACCATTGATTGAACATATAACATAATTTACAATATCTTGCTAAGTTATAAAGAAGATATGCAACATTGCCGAAATGTTCAGAATAATAATTAACTCAACCTTGCTGCTTTGTCCAACGGAATTGGGTTCAAAGGGTTATTTACAGTCTCTTCACTGTTGTTCACAGTGCTTCACAGTTGCTATCGAAGGAATTGTTGAAGTGGGGATAAAAAAAGTGAAAAATAGCCAACATGCCCCTCAAACCTCTTCACATTCCCATCAGATCTCCCCACATTACCCTTACATACACATCAGCCTCGCCATAAGTCATCAGACCTCTCAACATGCCATCAAATCTATCCACATGCCCCAGAAATACCTGTCAGATATTCCCATATGCCCATCAGACCTCTCCACCTGCCATCAGAACTCCCCACATGCCCCTTACATACCCATCAGCCTTCCCACATGCCACCAGACCCCACCACATGCACCTTAAATGCCATCAGACCTTCCCACATGTTTCTTACATAACCATCAGCCTCCCCACATGCCCTTTACATGCTAATCAGCCACCCCACGTCCCATGAGATCTCGCCACATTAACATGGAGAGAACGTACAAACTCCACACAGACAAGGCCATGGTTGGGAATTGAACTCATGACCCCAATGCTGTGAGGCAGATGTGCCCACCCTGCTGCCCACATAGAACATGTCTTACCAGAATGCCCATGCAAAAAAAGCCTAACAAACAAGTTGAAAATTTCTGGACTTAGGCACTGTAAAGTTGGCTGGGTCGAGAAAAGCCCCATTTTCAGATCTGTAGAGTTTTCTCAATTAATTCCTGAGTGTTATATCTCCATATGATTTCATCTGTCTTGGGCTGATTAAGAAGTTACTGCTCCAGCTTTAATTGATTCAGGTTCCATTGCAAATTTTGTGTATTAGGGACTTGTCAATGCAAGACACCGACAGTTCCCAGGAAATTCCCAGTATCTTTCAAGAAAACATTGTTGGCTTGTCTATCTCTTCTGGGCCTGTGATGAGAGAAGTTTGCTATTATAAAAGTGAGAGTAAAAGAGAAAAGCAAAATTATTAAGTTCAAACCAGCTATCAACTAGAAAAAATGTCTGACAAGACAATGAGTGCTAAAATTTGTGGTTGAGTTGAGGAAAGTGATCATTGATCTCAGTGCATTCACTTGCAGTGAACATGAGTAAACAGGGCAGACAGCATGTAAACAAATGCAGCTGTACCATAAACATTCACAACCTCCAGCACAAATGCTAATGGATATGTGTTCATTTGAGCTAGCTAGTTACATTCCCATAGCTTATAGTTTACTTTGAAAAAATGCACCTTAGAAGTGACCTAATTACAGTAATATGTATAAATTTAATTCAGGCCAATACAAAAATTTGTCTAACAATTCTAACATGGCTCTCTTTAGTTTTACCAATCAATTTCATTATGTCAACATTATTTCTGACCTGTATTGTGTTGCTTTGTTTTCCTTTACAGCAATGGCATACTTTTCCGGGAAGATTTCATTGATGGCATTCAGTCTTGGTATCATGGTGGGCTTTTTCACAGTTTTGCTATTGGTGCAAACCACCCTAAACAGCTCCAAGACAGAGCCACCTTTAGTAATTCGCGCATGGAAATCTATGGACGACCTACATATACTAGATGAAATCCCTCATACTCATCTCAGAGGTAAATTGATGATATCATCAATAACTAATCAAATTAATCTATTATAACCCATAGGTTTCAAATGGCGAGAGTGACCGAAGAATAGTGTACAGTCATGGCCAAAAGTTTTGAAAATTACACAAATATTATTTTTCACAAAATCTGCTGCCTCAGTTTTTATGATTTCACTTTGCATATACTCCAGAATGTCATGAAGAGTGATCCGATGAATTGCAATTAATTTCAAAGTCCCTCTTTGCCATGACAATGAACTTCATCCCAAAAGCAACATTTCCACTGCATTTCAGCCCTGCCACAAAAGGACCAGCTGACATCAGGTCACTGATTCTTTCCTTAACATAGGTGAGAGTGTTGACGAGGACAAGGCTGGAAATCACTCTATCATGCTGATTGAGTTAGAATAACAGACTGGAAGCTTTAAAAGGAGGGTGGTGCTTGAAATAATTGTTCTTTCCCTGTTAACCATGGTTATCTGCAAGGAAACACGTGCAGTCATCATTGCTTTGCACAAAAAGGGCTTCACAGGCAAGGATATTGCTGCTAGTAAGATTGCACCTAAATCAACCATTTATCGGATCTTCAAGAACTTCAAGGAGAGAGCTTCAATAGTTGTGAAGAATGCTTCAGGGCGCCCAAGAACGTCCAGCAAGTGCCAGGACTGTCTCCTAAAGTTGATTTAGCTGCAGGATCGAGGCACTGCAAGTGCAGAACTTGCTCAGGAATGGCAGCAGGCAGACATGAGTGGATCTGCATGCACAGTGAAGCGAATACTTTTGGAGGGTGGCCTGGTATCAAGAAGGCCAGCAAAGAAGCCACTTCTCTCCAGGAAAAACATAAGGGACAGACTGATATTCTACAAAAGGTACAAATATTGAACTGCTGAGGACTGGGGTAAAGTAATTTTCTCTGATGAATCCCCTTTCAGATTATTTGAGACATCTGGAAAAAAGGCTTGTCCTGAGAAGGAAAGATGAGCACTACCATCAGTCCTGTGTCATGCCAACATTAAAGCATCCTGAGACCATTCATGTGGGGGGTTGCTTCTCAGCCAAGGGAGTGGGCTCACTCACAATTTTGCTTAAGAACACAGCCATAAATAAAGAATGGTACCAAAACATCCTCAGAAAGCAACTTCTCCCAATCATCCAAGAACAGTTTGGTGAGGAACAATGCCTTTTACAGCATGATGGAGCACCTTTGCATAAGGCAAAAGTGATAACTAAGTGGCTCAGGGATCAAACATCGAAATTTTGGGTCCACGGCCAGGAAACACCCCAGACCTTAATCCCATTGAGAATTTGGTCAATCCTCAAGAGGCGTGTAGACAAACAAAAACCCACAAATTCTGGCAACTCTAAGCATTGATTAGACAAGAATGGCCGGCCATCAGTCAGTATGTGGCCCAGAAGTTGATTGACAGCATGCCAGGGCGAATTGCAGAGGTCTTCAAAAAGAAGGGTGAACACTGTAAATATTGACTCTTTGCATCAACTTAATGTAATTGTCAATAAAAACCTTTGACAGTTATGAAATGGTTGTAATTTTACTTCAGTATACCATAGCAACATCTGACAAAAGGTCTAAAAACAATGAAGCAGCAAACATTGTGAAAACCAATACTTGTGTCATTCTCAAAACCTTTGGCCATGACTGTAAACACATACATGTTTGCTTGCATTTCAAGACAATTAAATGGATATGGGAAACTTTCAGATGCAATTTAACGTAAATCATAGCTACTGTACAAAGCTGTTAAGCTTAACCATAATACACAGGATATATGTGAAATAAGAAGACTGCATTACAGAAGGTGAACTGGTAGCTTCTTTTAACTCCCAATCCTATTGTTTGAATGTTCATTAAACCAGTGCTAAAGTTGCTGTTGCGGCACTTTGTCTGAACCGTTGGTAATCATCAGAATGATGCTGATCACTACGACAACGAGAACACCGACGTAAAAATTCAGATTTCCATAATGACTTTAAAAAGCAAATGCAGGCTTACCAGAAAACTGAGAAGAGAAATCGCCGACCTGCTATGTTACATTCCGAACGGTGGCAAAGACGGCACTTTCTATGCACGTCAGTTGCCATAGCGAATTGAAATTTTCTGTATTTAAAACGGCAATGCCAACAGCTAAGCACTACTAGGTAATTTAACATAGTAGACAGTTTCACATTCCAAACGGCTGTTGGCATTGCCGTTTTAAATGCAGAAAAGTTCAAGTCGATATGCCAACTGACATGCATAGAAAATGCTGTCTTTGCTTTTTATAGTCATTATGGAAATAGGAATTTTTACGTCGGTATTTTTGTCGTCACTGCAATCAGCATCATCATTTCGTACCCAACCCGTCGGAACCACCTTCCTACCACAGAATGAAAAAGACTAGACTATTATCTACATTTGACTAAAAACTTAAATATTGCAGTGTTCGTATTCTCAGTGATATAAAATGAGAAAAGTAGCAGGTGTTTCTTCAGACATAATGTATTAATTATTTTATATAAATAAATATTGATGATGATTCCTGTTTGGCTGCAATGTTTTTGGTGTGAATTGCATAGCTTGATTTATTTAAAGGCTGAACTACAACTTAATTTAACTTCACAGGGTAGACACAAATTCTTCTCGACTACAGTTACCATTTTTTTATAGGAAAGGCATCCAATCCATATATACACACTGTGGCTTTGCCATTACCACCTTGTGTCCACAGCTTATCTACCCTTAAAGTAAAGATCCCCTTCGTGTGCTCATGATGAACCTGTTTGTTTTTCCATTGGTGGTGTGAAAAGTTTGTTAAATAAATCATTTAACCGCAAATATATTTATATATACCCAGCCTCGGACTGGCCTGCCGGGCCAGCCGGGCTATAGACCGGTAGGCCCGGGCGCGATTAAGCCCCGCCCCCTCCGACATTGAGGCGGAGCTTGCAGGGAGCACCTCGTAGACGGTCGTCTGCGGCGGCAGTGTAAGAAACACACTACCGCGCAGGCGCAGAGAGCCGTGTCTGGGATCTCTGCCCAGACACGGCTCTCTGCACCTGCGCGGTAGTGTGTTGTGAACTTCAGCAGGGGAAGAGGAGCTGTCAGTACCCACGGCCGCACAGAGGAGCATCGCCATTATGTAAGTTTTATGTTGCCAGCCCATGATTGTTTGCTATCCTTACAGGGGTTTTCTTTTTAAAAAAAAACAAAAAAAACGTTAAGTCCTGTCTGTGTTATTTCTGTGTTTTATGTGACTGGTGTTATAGTTAGTTTTATCTTTTTTTTTTTTGTGTTGGAATGAGGCTATAGAGAGAGGAAGGAGTGTGGGGGCTAGGACAAGTTGGGGGAGTCAGAGTGCTCCCGGTGAGAGTGTGGAGAACCAAAGAAAGGAAAGTAGAAGAGGATGTCGTAGAGAAGGTGCTGGAGGAAGCAGGGTGATAACAATGGCCAGGTTATAATAAAGTCTGGCTGCGATATTCATTTCTCCCATGATGAGACTTGTGCTCTCATAAATAGTATAGTAGCCTGTTATACACAGATTTTTGGTAGTGACGCAGCAGACACCGCTGAGTCACAAACACCAGTAGTGGAATGGTGTCTGCAATGCTGTAATGCAGTAGGCCCATTATATCAGAATAATGTTTATTGCACTGTGCTTTAAACAGGTGACTGAAAGGAAAATATCTGAAAAAAAAAAAGGTTTGCTGCAGCAACAGGAGGGGGCCCTCCCCTGATTTTGGAACTGTTATTGTTTCCATGCATCCTTATTAGCAGTGTCGGACTGGCCCAGCGGACTACCGGTTAAACCACCAAATACCATACAGCCACACCCCGTTTTACCAGTGGACGGACCCGGCGTCCCCACTGCTCAATTGCGATCGCAGCTGCGATCATGTGACCCGCCCCCTCCCCCTCCCCCTGTCAGCTGATCTTCCCGCTGTATGAAGAAGGGAGAAGGAGCAGAGCCTGCCCTGCAGCAATATCAACATATAGGTAAGTTCAGTATATTTTTTAACCATTTATTCATACTATAGTGTGTGTGTGTGTGTGTATTGTGGTCACTTGCGTGGCATAACATTTGGAGCACTACTGGGTGGCATAACTTTGGGGCATTACTGTGTGGCATAACATTGTTTTGGGGGCACTACTATGTGGTATAGGGGGGCTGCCTATCTATACTAAACTATAGTGGGGCTGACTATACTAAACTATAGTGAGGGGGGGCTGCACAGAGAACACTATAGGGAGGGGGTGATGGGACCTTTAATGCTGAGGTGGTTTGGGTCTATAATTGAATGTGGGTGCTGTTGATTTAATGGCAGGGTTGGTTGGCGTTTCTAAATGTACCCATTATTTTTTCCAAATAGGGCCCTCAACATTCCTGGATCCAGACAAGCCGCAACTAAAGAAACCAGCAGCCACAGGTGGTAAAAGTGACAACAACAGGTAGGACAGTCTGTCAAATGTTCTGAGTCTAGTGCAGGCTTGGCTAACTTGTGGTACTCCAGGTGTTGTGAAACTACAAGTCCCAGCATACCCTTACAGCAATAAGCTGCTATATATTGGCAAAGCATGCTGGGGCTTGTAGTTTCACAACACCTGGAGTACCACAGGTTAACCAAGCCTGGTCTAGTGGGACAATCCTGCTTTTTAGTGACTGTTCTGCCCAATCTAAGGGGCAGGTCAAGACTATATTCTTTATACACACACTGTATGCTTTATATACTACAGTAAGGTGCTAGCTGTCCTTCGTGGACTGACCATTCCCCCTCTAGTGTCAGGTCCCGCCTCTATGATGGCTGACCACACCCCCTCTGGTGGGCCCCTAGTGTTGCAGTCCCCCGGTGGGCCCTTCATGCCCCAGTCCGACACTGTATATACCCAATATGTCACCTCTAAGGTGCTTTTTTCCAAAGTAAATAAACCAAGTTTTTCTAACCTCTCTTTATAGTTTAACCCTTCCCTTTATTAAGGAGGTTGTTCACCCCTCTATCTGCTCCAGTTCTCCTGTGTCCTTCTTACAACGATGAGCCCAAAATTCTATCCCATATTTAAGATGTGATAGCAGTGATCACATCATCATCATCACCATTTATTTATATAGCGCCACTGATTCCGCAGCGCTGTACATGATCACATGCATTTATCCCCCTTTTTATGCATCCCAGGACTTTATTTGCCTTGCAGCTGCTGACTAGCATTGTACTGCCACTCAGCTTTCTGTCATCTGTAAATCTTTTTCCATTTAAATTGTTCCCAGTAGTATTTACAAGGTCATTAATAAAATGATTTGAAAGGAAAGGGACTTTCCCTGTGGTACACCACTTAGAATTTTAGCCCATCCTGAATATGTTCCATTTCTAACTACTTTATCTTTTATCCTTCTGCCATTTTTCTACGCATGAGCATACCAAGACCTGCTATTGTCATTTATGCACCATGCTGTTATATACGGAACAATAACGTGTGCTTTTGAAAAATCCAAATATATCATATCAGTTGCACTACCAAGATCCAGTTTGAAACTTATCTCCCCTTAAAAATTAATCATATTTGTTTAGCATGACCAGTCAGACTCACTGGTCTGTCATTTCCTAGTTCCAAATATATTTTTTCTTGTACAAGATTGTATCTATGCCATTTTTAACACTTGCTACTCTATAATCTATATGTCTTCTGTTCTATTAAAATATGAACAATCTGCATCGTGTTGGTGGAAACAGCAAGAAGCAAGAAAACTGTCTTGGAAATTATTGCAGTTGTACTTCCACTTTAGCTACTATAAACATATTAGTTAGAGTAGTCTGAATGGTATGGTCGCAAATGGGTTCCTTTTAAGTAATTGAGTTATTTGAGGAATTTCATTTATTGCTTTGACAATTTTCAAGACATACATAGGCTCTAATAATTGTAAAATGTGACAATTGATCTTGGCATTTTGGTTCTTAGCAGACTACTAAGGCAATCCAAGTCTCTTATTAATTTATATTTGGCTTTTATAGGTAACCAAATAGTAAGTGATGAGCTATCACACAAAGTCAGAATACTTTGCTGGATCATGACTGGACCAAATAACTTGGACACAAAAGCTATTCATTTAAAGTACTCCTGGACTCGTCACTGCAATGTGGCTCTATTCATGAGTTCCAATAACAACAATAGCTTCCCAACGGTTGGTTTGGATACCAAGGAAGGACGGGATCAGCTTTACTGGAAGACCATTAGAGCTTTTCAATATGTGCATAAGAACTACCAAGACAAAGCAGACTGGTTTTTAAAAGCAGATGATGACACGTATGTTGTGGTGGAAAATTTGCGTTGGATGCTCTCTAATTATACACCTGATCAGCCTATCTACTTTGGGAAGCGCTTCAAACCATTTGCCAAGCAGGGCTACATGAGTGGTGGAGCTGGTTATGTACTTAGCAAGGAAGCTGTGAATCGCTTTGTGGAGGGATTCCGCACTGGAGTTTGCGAACACACCACATCTGTGGAGGATTTAGCACTGGGGCAGTGTATGGAGAAAATGGGTGTAATAGCGGGGGACTCTAGAGACACTGAAAAAAGAGAAACTTTCCACCCATTTACACCGGACTACCATCTTACAGGACATTTTGATAAGAGCTTTTGGTATTGGAGTTACTGTTTATATCCTATAGTGGAGGTAAGTGAATGAAGTATATTGCTAGGACTGGAGGAATAAAACACTAAAAATGAATATATCTCTCACTAGGTGTATGTTCTGGTTCAACTCACATGTGCATTCATTGAGGTCATTGATGAATTCAAAACATCCATGACATCTTTGAACACACTGTGCATCTAGACTTGGTGCATGGGCTTACAAAGCAAGATGGCAGTGATTGCAGAACGTGAGGGGAAGAGTGAAGGTTATCTAATGAAGTAAGGAGCCAGTGTGCCTCATTCTCTTCTGCGGAGAGAGATTATTGAAATCAGATAAATGTGTGGAGCAGACGTTACTTGCTTTGTGGATGGGAGCACGGCCATTCTCACTCCACAAAAGGACTTTCTCAGAGCTGGCAGAGGCCAGGTTCTGTCCGATACTTTTATTGGGAGTCGATTTTTGCCTCCACAGTGCCCATTGGTGGAGAAGCACATTTGCAGACACACTCCGTGCTATATAATAAAAAGCTGCACACTCGCAAAATTGTCACATGTAATAAAGAATTCCATAGACGCTCATGATTAATGTAGGCAGTGTAAAGCTTAGCCAGCCAAACAAAATTTTAGACGAAAAGCTGAAAAGTTTATTTTATCTAAAAAGGAGTGGTATGACAGTGGTAGGCCGCTGAACTGTGATGTGACATTTACACTTTTGCACAGCACTACACTGGAGACATTTTCATCTCTCTGCACTGGTGCACTCCTGGGTTGCAGAGGCATCTCCGTAGAGCTGTGGGTAGGCATGCACCTTGATGTGTGCTGGGCAGACCATCCAAGAGCACCAGTGCAGAATCAAAGCATTATGCACTGTGTACACCTAGTGCTCTAAATAATCTCCCTTTCCCCCTCCCCCATTATATTTTTGAGTGCTTACAGTTTTGGATGTTAAGAGAGAGCACTAAAGATAGATTGCAGAATTTACTATACAAGGGAAGTAACTATTTTAGAAAATATGTGTTTTGTAATATATGTATTTCATAGAGTGTGTTGCTTTTAGGTCCTCTTTCCTCACAGTTATTTATTTCTGATTTTTCACTCTAACAGCATGGATGTGCCTTAAGCACTGGAGCAACATTTGGTGCAAATTATGCATTATGTAAGTGTAAATATTTGGCATTGTATTTACACCTGCTATGCAACTAAGTACCAACTATTGATCTTTCTCACCAGACATTTCATACAGAGAGGCTCCACGCAGTGTGTTTTTAACTGACTTAAAGCCTAAAAGTCTGTTGTACATTAGAAAAATGTCTTCCTCCGTTATGACAACTTTATTTCAGATATCTTCAGTTCTGATAATTGTATGGAATGTTAGTAGTAGCTCTTTTGTATGTGCTACCTTTATTTTAGGTTACATTGTTCTTTGAATTAATGTTTGTTTTTTGTTTTTTTAGTACCATGAATTATACATATGAATTTCTTATACATTATTGTCTTGCAGGGTCCCCAGTGCTGTTCAGACCTGGCTATATCCTTTCATTATGTTGATCCGCCACTCATGCACATACTAGAATACTTTGTCTACCACCTGAGGGCATATGGATACCAGTATCGTTACCAGCCCCCATTGCCAGAGACTGCAGAAAGACTGCCAGTACATTATGAAGAGAAGACTACAGTGAAAGTGAAAATTCTGCATTCAAATGATACTACCTCTTAATGGAATGACTGTGTCTCCCATATAAAGATCAACTTGAAAACTATTAATAAAGAAAATAGTGTCCTTTATCCTTCTAAAAAACATTTTTGGACATACTTTAACGATATGTGAATCAAGTACTGAAGAATGTAAACATGACTCTTTTAGGACAATTATTATTGGACACTTTGTTGCTAAAACTAAAGAGATCACAGGCTCAATATGTGAAATACATTTTACTTATTTTTGTGATTTGCTTTTAAACATATAGAGATACTGGAATAATATGGCCAGGTAGCTTTGATATATGTGCAGTATGTTTTTCATATCCATGAGAATGAACCTAGACCACTTCTAACATGAATATACAGCAAATAGAAGTACAGATTTGATGTTATTTGACACTGTAACAATAGTTGTAGAGAATGATGAATAACCAGTTAGGGCGTTTAAACTTAAAACCCAAAATGTGCCTTATTATAGATTGTAAATGTAACTCATTTCATACTGTCAGTGATTGATGTTTTCTAGTTAGTGCACATCTCTTGAATTGCTGCAGTAGTTCAGGTGGGAAAAATTAGAGTGTGTATATATATATATATATATATATATATATATATATATATATATATATATAAATATATGTACACACACACATGGGTGTTGAAAAAGAACGCTCATTGAAGCATAGTGAAAATAGTGATATGAAATTAATTTATTAACAAAACTCAAAACTTATGGTGTAGTATATGTACTTTACATAGGGCATTTCTATAGAACTACATTATATTTTACCAAGTGTTAACACTGAAATGAAAGGTAGTCAGGAAGCATGTGTGTACAGGGCCATTGGCTTACATTATTTTTTGGGGCCCCTTGATGCACATTAAATGCACTTTAAGCACTTGATTTATAATGCCTGTGTACAAAGCATTAGTGTCAACATTTTAAACAGTTACATGCAGTGCTAAATATGTTTACGTTACAGGCTTCCAAAAATTGTGAGAATGTTTTTTTGGCTTCTTAAAATGTATAAATGCTTAATAGGCAAATATAATTGCAAATTATTGTTTAAGTAATTTTATATGCTTTAGTTTAAATGGAAATAACTTTCTTATTTCTTTGTTTATGCAGATAAGTTTTATATTTCTTTTATCTGGGGCAGATAAGGCGTTCTTTTGGTATCAAACTTGAATTCTTTAATTTTCAAAGCATCTCCTTGTCGTAACAGGAAAAGATAGGCTTGTTCTCCAGATGCAATACCACAGCCTTCAAATCTTAAGACGGTTTAAAAAAAAACATCTCTTTTTTAAAGCTGACTTTTTCCTTGATGATACTATTCACATTAATACACCCTCACAGCTGTCCCAATCTCCCTCTCTAAGCCACACTCGCTCCTCTTGTTTCAGATGTGATCTCTTCCATTTAGAATATAAGCTCTCTAATGTTGTTTTGTCTGCCTTGTATGTCCTGTTTTCCCTACTGCACGGCAATGCGGAGCACTGTGGCACCTTACAAATCTATGATAATAATAATAATAATACAGTAAATTATTGAAAATATAGACCCAGTAGGAAATCACAGATTGAGAACATGGAAATATTTTGTGGGTTTAGGATAACATACATACATTTTGTGTGACACCAGTGCAGTGCTGCATTACTGTATAACAGCCAAGAAAAATGCAATGTGTCAAACAAGATTTGTTGTTACTGTTTTGATGGGCTTGGAAAGGAATTAAATGGGTGACCGAAACATTTGTTTAGCTTTTAATCTTTTTTTTTCATTAGATTTTATTATTTTAATTAAATACTGGGGGCACAGAGATGCAGGAAGCAATATACCCATGATTCCCTTGCCTCTCTGCAATGATAGATCACTTAACATCACACAGTGATCTATTGCTACTGGGAGGCAGGAAAGAGAAATATCATGTCTCATCTGCTCCAATATAGCTAGCCCCTCTTGGAGGAAGTCTGTTCCATGACATTGGGGACCACAGTCAGATTGAGTGCTTTGTTCTACCTGTGGCAGGGGACCAGACCAAGTTTATCCCAGTCACAGCACTGAAACCACTGGTTGTCCTTGACAGTTTACATATTTATACAAGTTGAGTGCGCCACCTACAGGACATAAATATAAAGTTGCCAGATAGCAAGTGATGTAGTTAAGTAATCTTAGCTGGGAAATTATTTTTTTAATTTAATTAAATATGTCAGTATATATATGTACAATTTCATGTGGTACCATTATAATTACAAGTCTGTATAATGAATCTTTTTATGAATACTGTTGTAAATGTTCACAAGTTGTTATTCAAGAAATCATTCTGAAAAAGTTTTGGAATTATCAGCTCCCAAATATCTGTACCTACTAATCAATTAAATTTAATTATTTTTTAATGACATGTTGATATTTGATATTTTGACATCATATGATTTTTCCTAGCAGTACTTGTAACAACTATAATCAATTTATAATTGTGCCAACTCTTATTATGTGTTATAACAATGCACTAATGTGTAGTGTTTTTTATATGCATTTTTTTAATGGTTCCATTATTTAAATTTTATTTTGAAATACTTTATTATCAATTAATTTATTAATTGTATACATAACAACATGTAAATATGTACATATCCCTGTTAACTGTCAACACCGGATGAAGAAGCCACACCCCACGAAAATGTGTGTATACTAATTTTTCCAGAATAAACTACACTCCTTAAGGAGTGATTTTGTTTACACCAAGATCTGTGTGCACTTTGTTTAACTAGCACACGGAAATATATTGTATGTATTCCTGCACAGGGCCAGTTTTTGGGGAAATGGCATGCATAGGGCTGCCAAGAGGAATTTGGGTCCCTGATACAGCAACTTTGTGGACCCCCTTCACAGATCAGTGGCGCAGATGAAGAGGCATAGTAACGGTGTTGGGAGAGTGACCACATGGAGTATGGCTGCGCCTCTTTAGACATGATGTACTATGTATGAAAATGGTATTGCTGCCACCTACCATTTACTGCAGCTTTCACAATCTGGTACTGGATTTTTCTATCACGCCCTCCCCAATCACATCATGCCCCCTCCCCAAGCCACATCACTCTACCACCCAAGCACATCACACCAGCCGCATCACGCAACCCTCCAGCCACATTATGAAACCCCCTCCGTAGACAAATTATGCCACCCCCTCCCCAGACACATTATAACACCTTGTCTCGAGACACATTATGACACCCCCTCCGCAGGCCCAATATGGCCCCCTGTCCCCAGACACACTGTCACCCCCGACCCACTGTACTTACCTATGTTGTAGTTGTGCTGCTGACATCCATCATGGTGGAGACGTCCTGCAGAGTGAGCAGAGAAGCTCTTAGTCTTGCTTCCTAAATTTCAACAGTCCTGGCTAAAGTTACTAATGATCTCCTATCAGCCAAATCCAAGGGTCACTACTCCATACTCATCCTCCTCGACCTCTCCGCGGCCTTCGACACCGTGGACCACCCCCTCCTGCTGCATACTCTTCTCTCTCTCGGCCTCTCTGGCTCTGTTCATGCCTGGTTCACCTCATACCTTGCTAACCGCTCCTTCTCTGTATCCACGTCTGGTTCTTCCTCCACCCCCTCCCCTCTCCCTGTTGGAGTCCCTCAGGGCTCTGTTCTTGGCCCTTTACTCTTTTCGCTCTATACTTCCTCTCTTGGAGCTCTCATCTCTTCGTTCGGTCTTCAGTATAACCTATATGCTGATGATATTCAACTCTACATCTCTTCTCCTGATCTTTCCTCCTCCCTCCCTCCTCTCTTGTGTAACTGACTGCCTCTCAGCCACCTCCTCCTGGATGTCTTCACGCTTTCTTAAAATGAACATCTACAAAACTGAACTCATTGTCTTTCCCCCACCCAGACTCCCTTCCCACCATGACCTCTTTATTATTGTTAACAACTCCACTATCTCCTCTGTCACCCAACTCCGCTGCCTAGGAGTCACTCTTGACTCCTCTCTCTTTTGCCCCCCCACATTCAATCCCTTGCCCAAGCCTGTCGCTTCCAACTCTGTAACATTGCCCGCATCCGTCCTTTCCTCTCTCAGGATGCCACCAAAACTGTCATCCATGCTCTCATCATCTCCCGCCTCGACTACTGCAACCTCCTCCTTACTGGCCTCCCCTGCTCCCACCTCGCCCCCCTCCGCTCTATACTTAATGCGGCTGCGAGACTCATCTTCCTCTCACGCCACTCCTCTGCCTCCCCTCTCTGTCTTGCCTTACACTGGCTCCCCTTCCCCTACAGAATCCTTTTTAAACTCCTCACCACCACTTACAAGGCTCTCTCCCAGTCTACTGCCCCTTATATCTCTAACCTCCTCTCCATTCACACTCCCGCCCGCTCCCTGCGCTCAGCCAATGATCGCCGCCTCTCCTCCACTCTGATTACATCTTCCCACTCTAGAATACAAGACTTCTCCCGAGCTGCCCCCTTCACTGGAACGACCTCCCTCACTCCATCCATCTTTCACCCAATCTGTGCTCCTTCAAGCGGGCACTTAAAACTCACCTGTTCCTTAAAGCCTACCAACCATCCACTTAACCTCTCACCTCTTCTGTTTCTCCCTGGCTCCTTTTTACTCTCCCCTTTGCTTCACTGGCTCCCTCTTGTGCCTGATTTTGTCTACCCTCCCTTAGGATGTAAGCTCGTATGAGCAGGGCCCCTCTCCCCTCCTGTCTCCACACCTGTTCTTCCGCTCCATCTTTACAGTATTTGCCTGCCTGGAGTTTCTGAAGTTCTGGTACTTTGTGTTTATTGTTCTGTATTGTTTTACCCTGTATAGTCTACTGTTTGTACCATGTACGGCGCTGCGGATACCTTGTGACGCCTAACAAATAAATGATAATAATAATAATAAATGGTAGGAAAAAGTATAGAGAAAGAATGGGGATGGGGCGGGAGGAAAATAACATTCATCTCTTAAGAATAACATGGAAAAGTTGGGAGAAAGGATAGAGAGAAGCATAAGGGGTAGAAAAAACCAGGATGGGAGGCATGTGGGAATATTAAAAACTATTAAAATATTATTAAATAGATAAACAGGGAGCAGCTGAAAGTGGGGTAGAAACACTATGAATAAAAAGAAAATGTAGCAGGAAAGGCTAGAGAGCAAACCATAGGAGGTGGGGATGGAACAACTCCTCTACTATGGAAAAGTTGTGAGAAAGGATTGAGAGAGAAGCATACGGGGTAGAGAAAACCAGGGTGGGATGCATGTGGGAAATAACAACATAAAAATGTTGGGGAAAAGGATCAAGAAACAAACAAGAAGAAAAGAGAACCGAGGAGGGGCTGGAAAGAACCAGGGGTGGGAAGAAAACAAGTTCTTCCATAGATAACATGAAAATACTGTGGGAAATGATAGAATGGGTAGGGAGGAGAAAACACTTGACTGCTATGAAAATATATGGGAAGGAGGAGAAAACATTATTCTAGAATGAACAACATGGAAATGTTTGGAGAAAAAATAGACAGGGAAGCATGAGAGTAAGAAAGAATCAGGATGGGAGGGAGAGAAAAAAATACTATCAAATAACATGAAAATGAAAAAAGGACAGAGTAGCACGTGGGGTGGAGAGAAATGAGGAGGGGCTGGAAGGAAATGGGAATGAATAACATGGAACATGTTGGGAGAAAGGATAGAGAGAGTACCATTGGGGTAAAAGAAGCATTTGGGGGTGGAAGGAGAGAAAGCACTCATCTGCTATAAATAATGTGAAAAAATTGGGAGAAAGGATAAAGATAGAACCAAGGTGGGGGTGTAGGGGGCATGAGGGGAAACAATGGAAGTACCAACAGGAAAACCCCCTCCAGTGGTATGAAGACATGCACCATGCAATAGATATTGCTCACGGCCCCACATTTGGAAAAGACAGCCTTTATCCTACAGTTACTGGGTTTGTACCATATTTGTGTCTTACAGATTTAAAACTGCCATCATTTTGGGGAAAAGCCAAATAACTAACATAAATAAATCTCAACATCAGACCAGTACTGACAGTTTGTATAAGGTAAGTGACTACAGTAGTTATGATTATTAACTATTAAAGTTATTTTATCCACTTGTCTATGCGATTTGTGTGGTTCCAAAGCACAAAGCGATTTATTAGCAAAAGCAAAAGAATAAGTTCAATAAATAAATACAGTCGATGCATACACTGCTCGGTGCTGCACACTGCTGGATCCAGCTATACAGTCATTCAGTCCTGAAGTCTGTGGTCAAAGTGACTGCATGCTGGTCCCAGAGCCCCTGCTTCTATACAGTCAGTGATACAGTGAAAGCAATACAGATGATTTTGCATGTTTCCATAGGTTCAGGCTTCAGGAAGGTTCAGTGTAATGCAGGTCTTTGGCCAGTTCAAACAATGCCATCCAAGGGTGAGGGTCAGCTCTCCAGAAGATGCATACTTAATCTTCCCACAAGAACTAGTTCAAACTGGTCTATTTGCATTACACAGACAATACCATTCTAATCGTTTATTCCCTATCATTCATAACTAGCATACGCAAGGTGCGATCCTTTCGGTGATTGAACTGGATGTCTGCGGACAAATAGTGGATTAGAATGGTACCAGACATGCTATGTTTCCTGTGACCTGAACCTTAGATCTCATTAACGTGTATATAACATTATAATATTTCATTATAAACTCTGCTACATTTGTTCATAAACGACTGTGGATTGGTACCATTATAAAAATGAACCATATACAAGTGAATGTGTAAGTGTATGCGTGCGTTATTTATCGTGCAATTACGACATTACCCATGGTGTACTGATCACAATCGCACAGTAAAACAATATTAATCAATATACTTTCTTTCATCCAATTAGTCAACTTTGACATAACGTAGTGCAACTTTTCAGCAATGAAACAATTTATATACTGCACTTCAAATAGTGTCAGTCCTCCAAAGCCATCTATAGTAGGATAATAATGGTAGAGTAGTGGTGTTCCAACAATAGACTATAAACAGCAGACGCTGATATTCTCCCTGATATTTGATTTTTTTCGATTTATTTGAACTTTAACTGTATACTACATTTTACTTTACTTATTAGTAGTACCTTATAATAAAACCAAATGTTCATGGTTATTTTTTGTTTTCTGTTTATGAATATTGTTATATGCAAGCTAATTACTAGTCAAATAAAACTGCAAATATGGGTTTGTGAATGAATTTATGAATTAATAGCTCAGAGGAGTGCTGTGTACCGCCAGGGATTAAAAGTAACCATTAAGTTATTTTGCTTTTGAAAAGAATTAGGTCAAAGGAGATAGAGGTGTGGTCAGCACTCCCTTTAAGGATGTAGGGATAGCAGCCTAGAGGGACCGTGAGGAATAAGGGAAGTTCCAACATTTAAGGTCTATGTATAACAAAAGATGGTGTCCCCTTGGCGCTCACAAAACGGAATGTGATGATTCTATATATATTTAAACCTTTTATTGTTTAGGTATCATGAATCAAATGCATGAACAGTAGGTTGCCACCTAGATATGCATACACAACGTGGTAAACACTGCAACAAGTGTATCAATGTTAAAATACATCCATAACAGGATAAATATGAATGCATCAATATAGGTTCATAAACCCTTGATTAGCTGGGCTAGGAAAGCTGGATATGCAGAGTCCAATATTATAGAGTCAATATTATAAAGTTGCAGTGTTTATTTGCTCAGAGATTGACTTTATAATATTGGACTCTGCATATCCAGCTTTCCTAGCCCAGCTAATCAAGGGTTTGAACCCATATTGATGCATGCATATTTATCCTGTTATGGATGTATTTTACCATTGATACACCTGTTGCAGTGTTTACCACCTTGTGTATGCATATCTAGGTTGCAACCTACTGTCTATGCATTTGATTCATGATACCTAAACAATAAAAGGTTTAAATATCTATAGAATCATCACATTCCGTTTTGAGAGCGCCAACGGGACACCACCTTTTAATTTGAAAATAATTAGCTAAATAAAAATATGAATGTTTATCTATTTTCCCCATTGACACTAGGGTATAATGATTATTATAGGAATACTTATTTAGTAATACCGCAGACAAAAATGGATGACACTCATTTACTATGAATAACATGAAAGTGGTAGGAGAAATTATGGATATCATGGAAAAGTTGGGAGACAGGATAGAGAAAGAAGTAGGAAAAATTGAGGTGGGGGAAACACTCATGTACTATGAATAACATAAAAAATGTATGTGGGAAAAGATAGTGAGAAAACCTTAGTGGTGGAAGGAAAGCACTCCTCTACTATGAATAACATGGAGAAGTTTGGAAACATGATAGAATACGAAGTATAAGGGGAAGAGGGGAACCAGGGAAGGGCTGGAAGGAATTGGCAATGGGGATGAAAACACTCATCTACTAAAGGTAACATGAAAATGTTAGTGAAAGGACAGAAAAGAGACAGATATGGTAAGAACCATGGGGGGGGGGGGGGGGAGAGAACTGGTGAAGTTGCAGGAAAGGACATGGAAGGATAGAGAGGGGAAAAAATGTCGGAGAAAGGAATTGGAAGAGTACCAAGGGAGAAAAGAGAGACGGGGATGGGCTGTAAAGAACCATGGAGATAAGCGAAAACAATGGGGAGAAACAACAAGTGAGGGGCAAAAAGGTGGTGTTAATAGGACATAAATGCTTCTGAAATAGGTAGAACAAGGATAAGGAGCCAGAAAGTGAAAGGGACCTAGAAATGCTGAATTACCCCCTGCAAGGCCTCAATCTGCTTTTATTTTTTCACAAATTATTTTTTTAAATCAGGAAAAACTATTAGTAGCAGGGGTGGAATGCCAGACCCTATAACAAAATTTGAGAAAGGTGTAGGCTCCCAGTGCTCTCTCCTGGTTAAAAAAAAATGTGAAAAAAGTAAAATTAACTTAAAAAGAAAGAAAAACCAGAAAAAAATGCCTCCCTCTTTTTGTCCATATAAAACTCCCTAAAGACTTTATTAAGAGTGCACATATTTTTTATCTCTATATAAAAAGATGAAAAATGAAAAATCACATCAGGACTTGAAAGGGCAGATCATGTACACGTTTGGCCAAACTATTGCGTCATGTGCAGTTCGCTTCACCCACACAGAGATAAAAGCCTGTCACTGTAGATATCATTGATCTCTATACTAAACACAACCTACATAATCACTGAGGATAAGGACACACCTAAACTTCTGCGTGTACTATGCTAGGTGCGTCCGGTTCTTTAGTAAGTACAAAGGTCATGAAATAGTAACAGATGAGAAGTTGAGATGTTATAATCATCTCACAATATAATAAAAAAAAACAGAAAAAGCGCAAACTTAAAATCAATACATTACAATTTATTATACGCTAGAAAGATAAAAAACATATCTATATACTGTATATAAATGGGTGAAGTACCATGACCTGAAAAAATAACACAATATCACAATATAATAGTTTGAGGATGTGGCAAGGGATGTGTGTGACATCATTATTGACAGGGCATAATGTAATTATGGCCAGTCCAGAAAGGACTGGAATTATACAGGACAGGTAAAGAGGTAGCAGGCATAAGCCTCTAAATTTGCTGATACCTGCATTAATGGATAATGGATAACATAAAACTGTTTCAAGCCAATATATTTCCTTGCATTAAGCCCTTAACGTCATGTCCTGTCATGCGGCAGATTGACGTTTTTAAACATCAAAATGAAGATGAGGGTATATAACTTTTGTGTGACTCACCATTATATTTATCTGTGGCTACCAATTATAGCCCTGGGGCTCAATAGGGCCATTACCCGGTTTGTGCAATAGCGCTAGAGTGCTTACCATTGTACTGGGAAATCCCAGTAACGTCTCCATGTGATTACATGATGTCACTAAGGATTTTGACAGGCCTGGGTCCAAACTTGGGATAGCTGAATCAGTTATCCCATGTGAGACATTAATATTAATTCCATTATGGCATAAATCTAATAATAACTTATTGTACTGTAGTTACTAATATATTCAGTATGCATTGGATCTGTTAATAATAAAAATAAAGGTAGGCCTATTGGGGTCTCTGATTGCTCCCAAATATTTCTCCTGGTTAAAAATGAATAATAAAATTAAAACAAAATAAAACACTTCCCTATTTCTATAACTCCATATCTTTAGTAACCTTATCCTCAGGAGTAGTTGATGGTTACATTTTATATTTTTTTAGGATCATTTTCTGGGATTTCTATATAATTGTAAAACTAAGAATCTGGAAAATTATATTTTTGTGATTTTTTTGTCCAATTTTCCCTAGCTACTGGAGAAAAATGAAAAAGCTTTGTATTGCAATATGTGTCCTCAGCATACATCATTGCAGCACGTCCCCTCCCAGTTTGCTGGTTAGTGAGCACCCTTGCAGTAATCCCGTGAGGGGCTCTTTGCTAATTGCAAGTCATAGGGTCAGACTTACCTCTTCTGCCACTTAAAGCAGACGTTCCCCACTTTCAGTCAAACCACCCCAGACACCTGGATGTTCTCCAACTGGTGTGAACACACTGGCACCAAAGGCCCAATTAGAAGAAAAATTCCACTTGGTTCTTCCCACAGTCCAGTGTGGAGGAGACTCCAGCAGGTCTGAGCTATTGGTTCTGAAATTATGTCGCTAATTGGATTTACACAAATGAGTCATTAACAGGACCGTAAATGTGTAGTAGAATAGCAGCTTAACCCTTTGCTGTGTGTTAAACATAGATTTTGTTTCTTGAGGAATGAGAGTACATGGGACACAGGTCACATGAAATCCACCCCTTCATTGGTGGGGGGAGCAGGGTAGTAAAAATAAAAATAGATACTTACGTGATCGCGGTGCCGGCGTCCCTCCTTCTTCCTCTCTGCTCTGTTTACCCTGAATGCCGGGCGTGATGTCATAAAGTCACGCCCAATAGTCAGTGAGGAGCAGAGCAGAGAGGACCAAGAAAGAAGCAAGAAGAGAGAAGACAGAAGAAAAGTGAAAAGAGGAAAACAGCTAATACAAAGGTAAGTAAAAAAAAAAGGGAGAAAAGCACAGTGTGAGGAACAACGGGGGGGGAGAAAGGCGCACCATGAGGAAAAAGGGGGGAGAGAGAGGCACACCATGAAGAAAAAGGGGGGAGAGAGAGGCACAGTATGAAGAAAAAGGGGAGAGAGAGAGGCACAGTAGGAAGAAAAAGGGGGGGAGAGGCACAGTATGAAGAAAAAGGGGGGAAGAGAAAGGCACACCATGAGGAAAAAGGGGGGAGAGAGAGAAGCACAGTATGAAGAAAAAGTGGGGGAGAGAGAGGCACAGTATGAAGAAAAAGGGAGAGATGGCACAGTAATGACAGAGAGGGAGGGCAGCATGGCACAGTGTTGAAGGAGAGGGGGAGCTACATGGCACAGTGTGATGATGGGGGCCAGTTGAAGGGGGAAAAGCAGCATGGAGGGCACAGTGTGATCATAAGGGGGCACAACATGGTGATGAAGGGGCACAGTAATGTGTGTGTGATGGCACAAGGGGCTTGTGGCAATGTAGTGTGAGGTGGGTGGTGGCTAATTAATGGGTGCAATTTTGTTTGTGGGGTAATGGTTGGGCAATTTTATAGTGCGGACTATTAATTTAAGATGGGGTGGTTTGGGGGCTACTGAATGTGGGGGAGAATGTGGTCTCTTTATTAAATGTGTCTATAAATTATTTAATGTCAGTGATGGTTGCGGGAAAAGGTATATTTTTGAACTGTAAATACTAATAATTTATTGCTGGGGCTGTTTGTAGGGAGGGAAATAGGTTTATTTCTTAAATGTGAATACTATTATTTTAATGTTGGGGCTGGAGGAAGGCCTAATTATTAATCGTGGGTGCTATTGATTTAACGCCAGGGCTGGCTGTAATTTTCTAATTGTACCCAATTTTTTTTCCAAATAGGGCCCCCAACATTCCAGGATCCAGATAAGCCGCAACTAATGAAACCTGCAGCCACAGGTGGTGAAAGTGAGAAGAACAGGTAGGAGAGAGCAGGAGAATGTTGTGATTCTAGTGGGACAATCCCAATTTTTTGGTGACCGTTCAATGGTGTACACAACAATGCAAGTTTTTTTCTGTAAGATGATTTCCTGAGCATGCCAAGTGATTCATAGCCACGCCCCTAATTCTATGACTACACCCACATTTTTGTGGGTGTGGTCATACAAATTTTTAGTGGGTGTGGTCGTACAATTTTTTTTTTGTGCCGCACAAAATGTTTTCGGTTGTACAAATTTTATGTGCCAGCACTACGCGGTGTGCAGCAGATCTTGCAAGATCTTGCAAGATAATTCTGCATCAAGTTGTGACAGTGTGAAGGGATCAGATACCATCTCCTAGGATAGATGGAGCTAAACAGGAGCAATGATGTCACATAAGTCCAGGGATTTTAGTACAACTAGACTTAAGACTTAAGTTTTATTAAGCAACAAAAATAAAAGATAACTTCAAAATAAAGACCTTGCTGTCCGGCTCTAACTAAACATATGTCAAATCTTGCTACCAAACTAAAGCAAAACATAAACAGAGCAGTGTGGGTCAGTCACAGGCAAAGTAGCAAGGTTTTCTCTCACTGAGACTCACCAGCCTCAGTCCCCAGGCAGCGAGAGAGACTGTGCTGAGAAGCAGCTTTTTACCTGCACTGCTCAGGTGCACCTCCTAATTAGCAGCAGGTTAGTAGGTCACCTGAAAGACCCGGCTACAGGCTGATGGAACATACCCAACTCTTTCCCTCATAAAACCCCAGGACCCTTTCTGGCTTTTCCACAAGCCTTTAGTCTTGCAGCAGCTTACAGCTACTACAAATACACATTCTTCTGGGGGTTTTAAAAGCAGTATGATAAAAATCTAGGTGGAACATACCTGTTACAATTCACTTGATTCTGTCAAACTACTTAATACCTGAAATAAGAAACAGACAGGGGTTTGAATTTTGGCACACTAAGGTCACAGTTTTATTTGTATAAATGATGGTGGCAACAAAAGCAGACTCAAGTTCAGCTAACTAGCTAATACTAAACAGACAGAGGGTACGTTCGCGCAAACGATACCCAGGGCATTTGCACAAATGACCCTAACAGAAACATTGATCAAAGAGGAAAGAATCCTGCAGCCAAATATGAACTTTTGCCCCATGTATTAACTGCTGACTGCACTGCTTACCCGCCAAAAGCTGTGTTCCTTTAAGGGACAAATTGCCCTCCTCCACCTGACCATAGAAACTCTACCAAAAACACTTAAACCCTAGTCAGTGAAATGCACCTCATCGGATCTATAAAGATGAGGGTGAATATAATAAGAGTGTTGGATTACCACTTCCCCTGAGCTACTCATAAAATTTGAGACAGACCGGTTAACTTGTCGTCTAACTTTATCTATGACATGTCCACTACGGGCACCCCTAGAAGTTAATCTAGGGATGATATTGGACCACAAATCTTAACTGCCGGACAGCTATTGGCTATGAGCTGAAAATCAGCTATGATATGTCAAATGAGACGAACAGCTTTACCCTTACCCAAATCATTACCCCCTAAATCAATCACTAAGAAATCTAGAGCTTGACCTCTGGCAGCCATATTATCCCATGCCGAGGAATGTCTGGTAGCCCAGAAAATGAAAAAGTGGCCAACCATTAAAACTTTAAAGGGGCTTCGGGAAATGATCTGTAAATTAGAATAACGGCCCAAGGGTCAATTCAATGCATAATGGCAAATTAAGCACCAGTAATCAATCACCACAAAATTAATAAAAATTGAGATGCATCTATGTACCAGTATTTAAACGCTTAAGGGAGAAGGGGGATAGGCAACCCATAAGAAGGTAAATCCCTTCATGCCATCACCTCTAAAAGTGAGGAATGAACACGGTCTGGGTTGGCAAAATGGGAGAATGATTACTACAATTTAGTGGGTCTAATGTGTCTAATTATTTGATGCTCTTCACGGAGGACCCTGTTACTAAAAGAATGGGTGCCAGAATCGGCTGTTTTCAGCCCTATAACCAAACTTGTCCAACATTAGGTCTAGCCAACGAGTAAGTAGTCAGTGCTACTGGGCAGATGACAGGATCCGGGTGTGTCTTCATTGAGACCCAGCGCCACCCGCCAAATTCATCTCTTTTAGGTTTGTGCAACTTGCAAATCAGGGATGCATCTCTTACAATAACATTTTTAGACAATAGCCCAGAAGCAGGTTAGAGTTAGTACTAAATCTAAGTGCCTCAAAAGGCCAGCAAAAAATCTGTACTGAATAATAAGGCTTCATAAACAGTAGCAGTCACCCCCCGAACCACATCATTCAGCTGAGGCAATAAGGGGTACCATTAAGATCAGCACGAGGAGCAAGTTTCCTAAATATCTCCCAGTTAAAGATGGTCAAGTCATCAGCTTAAGCATTCCCAATAACCGGCACTCACTTAGCCCAGAACCCAGCGCAAAACTAAATTTCTATTAAGCCTAATAGCAGGGGAATACGTGGCCTTTTCCTAATTGATAGACAGGACAGCCCCTTAATTGTGACACCAGAAAAAGATGCTTCATAGCCACTTCAACGGGGAAAAGATCTAGCACTAACAGACTAGTCACACCGGCCACCGCCTCCTGCAATTTCCGACAAAACACTTTACTTTAATAGATTTAGGAGCAAGGACAACTAAAAGAGCAAAACTACACCCGGACAAACCATATCAACATGCAAGGGGTGTAAATGCAATCTTTTGTACATGCAGGGAAAATACAGTCGCGCTTGCGTGAAACACACTAATATTTGTCAGCTTGATTTAAACATTGCAATATAGAGGTAAACAAAGTCACAACCTGCTCTTATCTTCACATAAGTTACGCATTTCTAAAATGAACCCCCTCTGCCGCACAACACGGCTCTGACCAGGCTAAAAATCACACCCTCCAGCTGCCGCACAACACGGCTCTAAGCAGGCTCAAATTTGCACCCTCCAGTTGGACTTTTTGATGCCCGTTGTAGGTATTAAAAGTTAAATAACACAGGACCACCAAGCTATATGTCATTGTAGAATGGCTGCAAGCCAGTGATAGCTGCATAGTGTGTATAGCTCTAAGTGTATAGTTACAAGTGTAAAAAGTTTAAATAGCATGAATTGGAGTTATGCTGGACTTCTTATTAGTTATTATTAGTTATCAGTTTCCTCTATACCAGGCTATGAGAAGTGTCTTATCTCTGCTTCCTCTCTTTCATTAACAGAAAATTACTTCAATCTTATTGCACCAGTGTTTGGGCTGAATTATCAAAGTGCATTTTTATTTCTAATGGTATGCTGTCCTTTCACTCTTTGTTTGTTTAAACCTTTTATTGCTAGTGTTTGTTGGGGGAGTTTATTGAGGGCTTGATTGAAGAACACTGATCACATGTGTTTGTTAACCAGAAATATTCATTGTAGAATGGCTGCATAGTTAGTGTGTAAAGCTGTACGTGTATAGTTACAAGTGTAAAAAATTTAAATAGCAAAGATTGGAGTTATACTGGAGGTAAACAAGAAGAAACAGGGGAAGAACATTCTGTCTATCATCATAGCTACACAAGGACAGCAGTCAGTATTCATCTGAAACTCCATAATCTACTCCTGATATGTCCTTCTCTCCCTGGCTACAAGCTTCACACAACATGAGGACTATTTTGGACTCTGACCTTATTGTCTACTCAGCTAATGAATGTTTGTTTTATCTGTCATTTTAATTCCCTTGCAAAATCCCCTCTATCTAATCAGCCTGCTCTACTACTTTCTCAGCCACTCCCTATCCACACTACAGCTATTTCAGTCCCCTTTTTCATCATTGTACTTTCAATTCTACTTAAGGTTTTCTCTGCCATCACAAGTAGGAAGAAATGATACTGACTTTGAGCCACTCTCCTCTCTCATGACTCTGCAAAAACTCAGCCACTCAATCACCTGCTCTATATCACTTTCCATTCAACACTTCCACCCACTACCCCACATGGCTCCCCACATCATTACTCTATACTATCCAGACATCCATGAATAAACTACATTTGCTGCAGCCTAGCTCTGCACTACTTCTCTGATTACACAGGACATTGCAAATAGGTAATTCCTTTAATTCCCTCATTTTTGCTATTTGACTCATAAATCCCAATGCTTGCCAAAATATTATTATTTTTCCCTTTTCATGGCATTATCTTTAGGACTATATCATCCCTCATCCGTCCTGCAACACACACCTCTGTCCACATTGCCCCTTCATTACTTCACTCACCTCTAGTGAACACTCATGAACTCTTTTCCCATTTAAATTCAATAACTTTAAAAGACACACATCTTACAACCATATTTCCTACCTTTCTTCCTCCCTGCTTCTATTAGCTGGTGATATATCACCTAATCCAGGTCCCCTTCAATTCTCCCACACGCATATATCTGAACAATACAGAAATCCAGCAAACCTCAAGCGCCTCACCTATCCCCCCTCTCTTCCAAAGTCCTTTAAATGTGCCCTGTGGAATGCATGCTCTGTTTGTAACAAACTTACCTCCGTAGACGATCTCTTCCTCGAACAACCTCAACCTTCTAGCAATAACAGAAACATGGCTCACGCAATCAGACACTGCCTCACCTGCAGGCTTTTCACATGGTGGTCTTCATTTCACCCACACCCTCAGACCAGGAGGCAGACAAGGAGGGGGGGTTGGAGTACTTCTGTCCCCACAGTGCACATTGACAGATCTACCAAATGTCCTATCACTCATGTTCACATCTTTTTAAGTACATGCTGTTAGGATTTTAAACCCGTTCTCTATGCGTGTTGCTGTCATCTATCGCCCCCCTGGATCACACCAACAATTTCTTGAACACTTCTCTGCGTGGCTACCTTACTTATTATCCTCTGACATCCCCACCATCATCATGGGTGATTTCAACATCCCTATTTCTAATCCACGTTCCAATGCTGCTTCCAAACTTCTCTCTCTAATCTCCACACTTGACCTCTCCCAGTGGATTGAATCCACTACTCATCAGGATGGCCACTGTCTAGATCTTGTTTTCTCTAGACTATGCTCAGTTTCTGATTTCCTTAAAACTCCTTTCCCCCTCTCTGATCATCACCTTATTAGCTACTCGCTCACCCCCAGTTCTTTACCCTCCCTAGTGTCAAACTTTTCCAAGCCTCCTCACAACCGCAGAAATATCAACTCTATTGATCTTCAACAGTTTTCCACCTCTCTCCAACTCCTTCTCTCCCCAATTTCTACATTCTCCTCCCCTGATCGGGCAGTATCCCATGTTCACCAAACCCTAGCAACTGCCCTTGATCAAGTGACTCCAGCGACACTACTTACTCTGCGTAGACTTCGTTGCCAATCGTGGCACACTAAAGTAGCATGAAATCTACAAAAACTTTCTCGTAAAGCAGAACGTCACTGGCCGAAATCTTGTACCTCTGATGATTTCATCACATATACTGGTATCTACCACTCCTATAGAAATGCTCTGGACACTGCAAAACAAACATACTTCCAATCTCTCATCTATGCTCAGGCTTCTAACCCCAAACCCCTTTTTAACACATTTAAATCTTTTCTGAATCCTCCCGCCTCAAATCCTCCGACTACCATCAGTGCCAAGGATTTTGCTTCCTATTTCAAGGACAAAATAGATAAGATCAGACTTGAAATGGTATCATCTCCCTCGACAAGCAATCAGTTCAATTACTTTGTAGCATCCTCTGACACTCTCTCTTCATTTGATCCCACAAATGAAGTGGAAGTTTCTACTTTCTATTCTCTTCTCATCTTCCTACTCTACCTCCTGTCTTCTTAATCCCATTCCCTCACAAATAAGTAGGTCCCTGTCTCCTGTGCTCATTCCCCCCTAACTAAAATCTGTAATCTATCTCTTTCTACTGGTATTATTCTATCACTATTCAAGCATGCAGTGATTACTTCCATTTTAAAAAAAACTAAATTCTGACCCAAACTCTCTTGCAAATTACCGCCCCATCTTTCAGCTCCCATGCCCCTCCAAGCTTCTCAAGAGAATTGCCTACACTCACCTCACACACTTTCTTACAGCAAACAACCTATTGGATCCTCTTCAGCAAGGCTTTCGCTCTCAACACTCCACAGAGACTGTGCTGACAAAGGTTGTCAATGATTTGATCACAGCAAAAACTAAACACCATTACTCGCTTCTAATTCTCCTGGATCTCTCTGCTGCATTTGACACTGTTGACCACTCTCTCCTCATACAAACGCTACAATCCCTAGGTCTTGAAAGCACTGTCCTATCCTGGTTCTCATCCTACCCATCTAGTCGCTCTTTCAGTGTTCATTTCTCTGGATCCACCTCTGCTCCGCTTCTTTTATCAGTTGGAGTACCACAAGGCTCAGTCCTAGGTCCTCTGCTATTCTCTATCTACATCACTTCTCTTGGAAAACTAATAAGCTCCTTTGGATTTCAGTATCATCTCTATGCGAATGACACACATATCGATCTATCCTCTCCTGAACTTTCTCCATCTGTGTTGTCTCGCATTACTAACTGTCTTTCTGCCATTTCATCTTGGATGTCTTCTCGCCAACTCAAACTCAATCTTTCAAAAACTGAATTAATAATATTCCCACCCACAAAACAAGAAGCTTCCTGCCTGACATTTCTATTTCTGTTGATAACATGACCATAAATCCCACCCCGCAAGCTTGCTGTCTAGGTGTAATCCTTGACTCACACCTATCCTTTGTTCCCCACATTGACTCTATAAATCATGTTACATACATCTAAAGAACATTTGCAGAATACGCACATATCTCACACAAGACACCGCAAAAACCTTGAATTCATGCACTTATCATCTCCCGCATCGACTATTGCAATTCCCTCCTTACTGGTCTTCCCTAAATCAGACTTGGACCCCTACAATCTATTTTGCACGCAGCGGCTAGATTGATTTTCCTTGCAAACCGTTCTTCCTCTGCTCAGCCACTCTGTCAGTCTCTACATTGGTTGCCTGTATTTCAACGAATCCAATATAAAATTTTTCTATTAACATACAGGGCCATCAACAAAATTGCACAGACATACCTCGCTTGTCTCAAAATATCTCCCAACTCGACAACTCCATTCTGCACAAGATCTGCGTCTCTCTTCCACTCTCATCACATCCTCCCACTCTCGGTTACAGGACTTTTTTTGGGCTGCACCCACTTTGTGGAATTCCCTCCCTCGCACAGTAAGACTTTCCTCTAGTCTTCAAACCTTGAAGTATTCTCTGAAAACCCACCTCTTTAGACAAGCTTATGATATTCCTCAACCATCATCTTAATCTCCCTAGGTTACCCTATTACAAGGCTCTACACAGCTAACACAAGATAACAACCCTCTGACCAACATTGCTACACACACAGCCCACTCAATACTTTTACCTTTGCAATCTAGCTGATTCAGTGTGCAATATGATGTAGCACATGCCCTTATGTTTCAAACTCCCATTGTCCTATAGATTGTATGCTTGCGAGCAGGGTTCTCTTACCTCTCTGTCTGTATGTATTACCCAGTATTGTCTTATTAATGTTTGTTCCCAATTGTAAAGCGCTACGGAATTTGCTGGCGCTATATAAATTAATGTTGATGATGATGATGATGATCATCATATTAAAGTTCTACTTTTATTGGTGATGTGAAATAGATAAGGTCATCCGCCATAACTAGCCAAATAAGAGAAAATGGCAGTAGCTTGTAGTATCCTAACAATTGTTTCTTAGAGAACCCTAGCAGAATCTGGTAATGGAAAATTTCCAAAGCGTGTGCATTTATTTTCTGTAAATATAAGTTGCATTAAAGGTAAAATACTTTGCTGCAGTACAATGACCAGTTATGAAATCCTCATGGTCCTACATCCACCTGCAGATAAACAAAACCATACAGGCCCATTCCTCAATGTTTGAGGAGCTGCTTCTCTTTAGCAAGCACTATGGCTATGTGGCCAATCTATTCCCATAGTGACAACACAATATTCTCTGCATCTGGCATGTGAATACGTGTTTTCGTCCAATTTAGGAATACTGAATTTATGGGAAAAATAAGATTGTCTCTATAATGTCCCATTTGTTAGATACATACAAATAAGAAAAGCGTTAATAGTTATATGTGAAAAAAGTAGAGATGCTCACTGACCCCCGTGTTTTGGTTTTGGTTTTGGATCTGGATTACCGTTGTGTTTTGGTTTTGGTTTTGCCAAACCGCCATTGCGTGTTTTGGTTTTGGTATTGTTTGGTTTTGTTTTGCAATTTGTTAAAAAAAAAAATTTGGCCTAAAATAACATAATTTAGGTATTATTTTGTACCTACATTATTATTAACCTCACTAACACTAATTTCCAGTCATTTCCATTCAATTTTGACCACCTCCTAGGTCACAATATGATTTTCATACACTTTCAAAGAGAAATTGCTGCAGTTCTTGCCAGTGATAAGAAAAAGGCCATTGTCATGCCTGGGCATAAGACCAAAAATCCTTCTCTTAAGTGTGGAATTATTTTTACACAAATAATGACAACAGTTGTCTATCCATTTGTAGCATTTTTAAAGCCATACTCAGTAGAGGTAGGGACCTTAACCATCTGGGATCCTCATCCATGTTACGTCATTTTGCAGCGAGTTCTTGGAAAGCTGTTGGGAAAATCAGAAACTTAGGTTAAAAAAATAACAACAAGCAGTCCAGCATAATCTACCTCCATTCTCTCATCTACATCCCAGCACCAGCAATCTTCCCCCCTAACACCTTCATCAATATCCCCATAACCAATAATTTACAGTTAAACAATCCTTTGCAAGAGGAAGCAAGTATGAAATCTGTCACACAGTCGCAAAGCGGATAACAGACGCCATAAGGTCTATGCTAGTATTAGATCTGCGTCTAATGTCCATTATTAATGCAGCTGGTTTTAGACAGTTGCTTGAGGTGTTCTGTCCCTATTACCAAATTCCATCACGACACTATTTTACTAGAAAAGCTATTCCTCACCTCTACCAGAAAGTTCTTAAAAATGTAATCATTGGGCTACAAAATGCCATTCTACCCACTGTACACTTAACCACAGATATATGGGCAAGCGGAACTGGGCAAAGTAGAGATTATATGACTGTGCAGCAGCATGTACCCAAGTATGTCACATTTTTCAGTAGTAGGCTACTCTGTGTATCAGCAGCTTCACTAAGAGGCATACAGCTGACAATCTGTTCCAAAAACTAATGGATGTCATTGAAAGATGTCTAATCCTGCTTGGGCTCTCCTGAGGATATGTCATTTCTGATGACGACCCCAATATTGTTCAAGCATTACAGCGGGGTTGAATTCCATCACATTTCCTGTTTTGCACACATAATCAACTTGGTGTTACAGAACTTTTAAAAAATGACATGAAGGAGATGCTGTTTGTGCCTGGAAAAATTTAGGGTCAATTTCTGTTTTCTGTAACAGCATGTAGGAGAATGCAGCAGCTGTAAGCAGACTAGCATTTGAGGGGAATGTACTTTAGTCCAGCGAAGTAGTCACCTATGAAGAGAGTGCAGACACGGTTAGCTTGAGTCAAGTGATTGCCTTAATAATACATTTTGACAAGGAGCTACAGAAAATTAACGTGTGACATAAAATAAAGTAAATGTGCTAAATATATTTAAATTGTAGACGAAATACTTAATTTGCTCTGCAAGGATCCAAGACCTATCAACATCTTGTTTAGATGTCTTCTCCTTCAGTTTTTCTGGCAACTGGTTGTTGTACAAAAAATTGCTTTCCCAAGACACCCAGTGGTGATGCAGATGATTCCGCACAACATTTTGATATTTGCTCTGCTGTAAAAGAATTGGCCAAAAATCATGACAGCTCTGCCCTAAAATGAACTACTAATTCCATTTCGAAGGCCATTATCGGCAATTACATCATAGTACACAGACTTCTATGATGGTGAAATGAGTTCGCATTGTTTGAGGTAGATTATCACTGAACCCTGCCACCTCTCATGTTTCTGAGTGAGCTATCGTACAATAAAATGTAACTGCAGATTTAGACCAAGAGTGTCAGCCCTATTATTTCTATTTCAGCAAGTACAATTAGCAATGGAGCTCTTCTCTTTGGGTGTTACCTATATAACGCAGTAGAATTTGCCTCCAAATTTTACAGACAAGCCTGCTTGTCTTCCTCTTCATCAATGACTCTTAGCAATTGAGCACTCGACTTTGGGTGTATATTACACCCAAACCGTATTAGTGCAAATTAGAAAAAATACAGTTTAATCCCTGCTAGGCCCTCCACCAGCCTTTCCATGTTAATAGTAGGATTGGTTGCAGTTATGGGCAAGGTCACACTTTTTTTGTCAAATCCTTCAAACCAGCCCAGATGTCAAACTGTTGTGGTCTGCCACCTGCGTCATCTCTGCTTGTGTTTGAAAAGTGCAAATTGGTGCCAGAACCTCACGTGCCAGAACTGCTGCCACCCTGCTGCCACTGGAGCAGGACTTACACAATCAACCGCATCCTCATCAGCGCCCTCGTCGGCTACCCAAATCTCCCCCTCATCCTCTTCTAATTCCAAATTGTCTTCCTCACTTGGTGTATCACCGGCCACACTCGGGCTGTTCAGGCACAAATCAGCAGAGCTGCTGAAAGGGCCCTTCTTTATGGGTAAACTAACAGAATGCTCACGATTAGACATACCACTGGTGGATGGACTCTCCACAGGGATTGGTGTCATTTCTGATTCAGAGCATACATTATCCTCTAATGCCTTACTGTTTTCTTGCAGCTCGGCTTTGACGCGTAGCAATAGTTATGCACCACTTTTAGACTCCAAATTACCTGGTCTTGCTTGGTCAAGAGTGACCGTACAAGAAAAAGGCTCAGTAACATTTTTGGATCTGCCACTAATTGAGGAAGGCGAAGTCCTCATTCTTTCTTTGCCACTACGTGTGTAGAATGGCATGTTGGCAATTTTTTTTTATCAGCACTTAACTTTTCCTCAATTACAGTTCTTTTTCGCTTCAACACGGTAAATTTTTTTTGGGTGTGTGTTTTTTCCCCTGTTTTAAAAAGACTATTTACTTTGACATCGCCTTTCCCAGATGACGTACTGGGAACACTACCATCGGGACTGGTGACAGAACCGGGTTGCTGATTCTGCTCATATGTGGACTGCTTTGAATCCATTTTAATGAGGCCAAAGCACTTGTAGTGCCAAAATTTTATTAGATAGATACTGCTGACAAATATGACTTTTGACAGCCAGAATAATTAGTGTTTCACACTGGGGAATATGGGAGACCACAAAAGCACTTGTAGTGCTAAATATTGTTTTAGATACTGCTGACAAATATGACTTTTGACAGCCAGAAAAATTACTGTAAAACACTGGGGAATATGGGACACCCCAAAAGCACCTGTAGTGCAAAATATTTTTTAAGATACTGCCGACAAATATGACTTTTGACAGCCAGAAAAATTACTGTAAAACACTGGGGAATATGGGACACCCCAAAATCACTTGTACTGCTAAATATTGTTTTAGATACTGCTAACAAATATGACTTTTGACAGCCAGAAAAATTACTGGAAAACACTGGGGAATATGGGACACCCCAAAAGCACTTGTAGTGCTAAATATTGTTTTAGATACTGCTGACAAATATGACTTTTGACAGCCAGAAAAATTACTGCAAAACAATGGGGAATAAGGGACACCCCAAAAGCACTTGGAGTGCCAGAAATTAAAAAAAAAAACGCTCCTCTATCCTCCTCTTACTGCTGTAACAATTGGTATTAATATTAGAATTATATAGAATAGAAACAATAATGTGTCCAATTATTGCTCTGTCCTTGCGCTGATATAGCCTGTGACCTAACCCTGCTCTCTCCCTCTGTCAAATGGCGATGGATTGCTGTGGAGGCTGGTATTTATGCTTTTCAAATCTCGCGAGAACCGAGCTCAGAAATCCGAATACGTCACAATGACATTTTGCCTCGATTTCGATTCCGAATGGACGGGAGAGTACCGAGCGTGCTCGGCTGGGTACTCGGATAGGCGAAATTCGGATGGATTCGGATCTCGGGGAACCGAGCCCGCCCATCTCTAGAAAAAAGTAAGATAAGTGAAAATTTCAATTAATCTCTATAGAATTAAATTATTCTTATCACATTTATTTATAAAATATTACTAAAACTACAGAAACGCTTAAAAACTGCAGAAACTAAACTTCAGAAACTGATGACAATCCAAACTAGCCATATTGTAATTGTATATAAAAAATAACAAGTAAAGTCATTCTGCTTTCGGGAAATGGGATGTTTACACTTTCCATCTGTACAGTGTTTTGCAGGTCTCTCTAAAAAGGAACTAGCAGTAGTCCCCCATGATTGCAGGGTCCCAGCATCCTTGGTAGTGATGCCCAATTGTCAGAATGTCTTGGTGAAAACGTTCCCCGTGTTCATCACTTCACACTACCTAGGTTCTCAGGTAAGAGTCTAGATGGGAATTGTGGATGGATCACGTAGAAATAACTTATTATATAAATTTATTTTAATTAATAGCGCACTGCATTACTGTATATCATTGCAAATGTACTGATTTTTGATATTATGCTGTATTTCTGTATTGGAAATTTATTGATTTCTGATGCAGTAGCCATATGTTGGAGGAAATCTGTATTGTAGCTTCTAAAGGTGGGCAATGCCATGTTAAGATCATGCTAATCAGGCCTTTCCTTTTTGAGTGACCAAGACCTCTTTGAGCCTGAACAGGAGGGGGGCATCACCTCTTTTATACTGTCTTGTTTAAAAAATTGATGAACTACATGAATAGTGCAACCAGCAAGTACTTTAGAAAATCACAGATTAATGTTGTTAAATTTAAATTGTATCTAAATATAAGATTAGAGAATATATTAGATCCTGATGGTAAACTTTAAATGTAATATCTCAGATGTTGTGTTGCCATCTAGGATCAGGGGGCTAGGTTACCCCCTGCTAACATGTGTGTCAGAATCTGTATAAAAAGAGTCCTGTTTGACCATGTTTATTATTATTATTATATTATACCATTGGAGTTTCTGGAAATCACAAGTACTTTAAACTAGCATGTAACTGTCCTTATCAGGACTCTTTGAGCTAATAAAATAACACTGCTTCAAAATCCTGGTTTGACAAATATTTACCTGTATCAATTCCTGTGACCTACAGATTAGACCAATCGAATCCATTATCTGTCTGTTCCGAGGTTGAGATCCAGCATCTAATAACAACGCTCTGTCCGCTATTGTGCTTTTGCAGTTATTGTGAGAAGTCAGGGGAACCCTCCACAGCAACCCTGATCTAAAAGGAAGAGGTCAGGTGTACCAGCCCAGGTACCCAGAAAGGGGGTACACTAGCAGCGAGAGTTACCCAGAAAGAAGTGGTTCTAGGTGCCGGTGAAGGAGTCTAATGGTGGCAGTAAAGCCCATCCTACTGCATTTAGGGAGGCGCAATTGGGATAAAGAAATTTGATGGTGGCAATGCAAGCCCAGCCAATCCCCAACAACAAGGTAGGGTGGCATAGGAGGTCCATCCTGTCACAGGAATGTAAAAAAGTGAATTTTAAGTCACATTCTACAACCCTTATTCTAATAGTTGTCCAATAGTTCATTCACAATGGACACGTAGTTGGCCTCCTTTCTGTTCCCTAAGAATCCACACACAGCAGCCTTGAAGGAGGACCAAGCAGCAGACTCAATTTATGTCAATGTAGCGTTAAATATTTAATCCGTAAGCAGTTTCCTTATTTGGGGCAATATGCCTTATTTTAGTTTTGCTTTACTTAACTCCTTGAGTGGTCCTTGAGTGCTGCTTATCTACATATTTTTTCATGGCTGTGCGAATCAAAGAAAGGCTCACCAGAAGAAATTGGTAGCAGTTTATCAAGGAGAAAAAGCACTAAATCACTTATTGAAACTATTGCTAAGCAAGAATAAAGAATAGAGTCCTACTGCCCTCCAGTGGTTCTTTGTGATATTGCAGGATGAGAAACAATATTAACTCTTTCTTTGCCAGGTTATTACGTTAGCGTCAACATCAGTGTTATGATTTGAATAACATTTACTCTACTTGTGGCTTGCATGATGTGTTGCCAGTAGTTGGAATATGAAATCTACTCTTTCTGCTACACAAATAGAAAGACACGTTTCACTCCTACTTCAAAGTGTTATGATTTGTGATTTATGTGTTATGATTTTTCTTAAGATTATAAATCTGTAAAATAGATTACTAGCCGCTTATACCCAGTAAAATTGGTCTTACTTTCTCCCAACATTTATTTATACTGATAGCGGTCAGATTCCAGCGCTGGGTTTAATGCGGGAATTATAGTTAATTGTAGTAAGTGGCAGTGGCTGCTGTTATTCCTTCTCAAGCACTAGATCTCTCATAAGGCACTAATCACCATCTTTGCTGGGTCCACACTGGGAGTCCTTAATGTCACAGGATCTAGGGTAGGAGCCAGGAAGCCGGGCACTACTCTGCTTCTTTCCTGCCCTCTTATCTACTGATGTACTTGGGCACTTGTTTTCTATTTACCAGCCCAATTAACCACTGGTTCCCTGGAGAGGGTAGTAAGTGCTAGAGAGTTTGGTAAAAATGTGACTGTGAAGAGTGCCTCTAGTGGCCTTAGCAGCAATTACTTTCTGCCCTGGCTAGCTGGTGGGTGCGGGCGACCAATACCAGAGGAAACCTCCCAGATACATGTGGTGCAATAACAATACTATTGGGTGCCAGGTGTGAGTTTATTTTACACTCTGTGTATGTCTGTATAAGGCTTCTCCGACACTGCAACCTGTCCCCCCCCCCTTCTTAGCCTGAACTGCCTTAGGGAATACTCTCCCACCAATGGCGGGTTAAGTGATTAAACACTTAACCTGCAGGGGCCAGACATTGCCACTTTAAATTCAGATGAATACAAGTCGCGATGACAGTAATTTAAATCACTTCCGGTCAGCATTCGGGTCCATCAGTGATCTGCAGAGTCGCTTTAAAGGTAAGTCTATAAATATTAACATCGCTTTTTAAAAATGTCAGGTTTTCTTTGTAGGTGAAGAGGTTATCGGAATAGCGGTAATCATATTAACGATTACCACTGCATCCACCCTGTGTCTGCAAACTGCTTTTGCCTTTATTTCGGGCAATATTTGTAAACATGATCCACAAAAAACAGGATGTAGAAATTGCAGAACATCTTAATGCACTAAATAAAATATTTAAAACTTCTGTAGTAATAATAATTATTTTAAAGTTTAATCTGGCTACAGGTTTCAAGCATTACTTTCTCTTACATGTAAAACAAGTCCTGGTAATTTTCTCCAGTTTTTTTAACTTTTTCTTCACGTCATTGATGTTACCCCTCAATTCTTTAAAATGTTCATTCAGCTTTTCCATCTCCTTGGCCAACCCTTTTCCATTAACGGAAGTTATATAAATATTGGTGCGTGTGTAGTTCACTCACTCCTGTCCTTTTCGGCTCAAACAGATGCTTTGAAAGTGCATTTTTTCGCAGCTAACAGTGTTAGTCTGAAGTGAGGCTAATCTTTAGAACAAGACACCATGGTATGCGTTAAATACTGAAAAGTCCCTATAAAAGCATATACTTAGGGGGACACTTTGGAAATATTCACTTGGTGAGGTTCGGTGTTGCATGTTTTAATACACAAGGTGTCTGGATTGGATAAGTTTGCCCATACGAGATTGCAATATGATCTCTTTTTTTCTGTTTTTATATCACATATCTTCCTGAGAATATATAAGAAGGGGAACAACATATCATCAGAGATCGTTCTTTTAAACTTTTTTAACTGTGCTGTGAAAGAGAAAATACATATGAGAGACGTTGAATTAAGAAAATCGCTTATATACGAATGTTTTCTGTTTCTCTACATACTATATGGATTGATGTCAGTCATTAGCGCTGGTCCTATATTCATCATCTTTTCTTTATCCAAGATGCTTTGTTGTAAATGGCGGGCTAGCACAATTGCCACCCCCCCGGGGTTCAAAAGCGGGCCGATTTACAATCCCCTATCCATCTTGCTTTAGGAGTAAATCATATCCATCTCTCCAATGGGTCTCCTGCAGAAATGCTATATAACTGCTAGAGTGTTTGAGGTGGGTTACTACCCATGTCCTCTTAACAGGCGTGTATAACTCATCCACATTCCATGAAGATAATGTGAACTGAGGAGTGGAGTTAGTGTGTAGGTGAGTGTCAGCAGTGAATGGCAACGCTAATCTACCCCCTTCAGTGTATGTTTAGTCGAAGAATCAATAACTACAAATGTAAGGTCCCACTCATCCCAGCTATCGAGTGAGGACCTCTGCAGAGATAAACTAGGGTGACTTTCATTAAAGTCTACATATTGACTCAATAGAATCAGCAAACATAAATAGAAGAACAGTGAACAGACATGCTTTACTCAATTTCAAAATATTCCAAAACCAAACAATGTTGAGGGTGAATCCTGGGTTGTATACCAGGGACCCCTATAAACAATAAAACAAACAATAACAGTATAAGAACAAGAAATAAAGTAATTTTAAGTACGAAATTGGGGAGAGCAGGAAAAGAAAAAAACAATGGCAAGTGTAAATATTCCTTAGTATTCTCTCTATTCCTTAGTGAGTTGTTCTAGATTCAATTGTAGGGAAAGTTAGAGTAGTGTAAGGGACCTAGATTGAGCCAGTGGAGAACCTGGCAAGGGAGAAGGGGTCTGCAAGTGTAGTCTAGTTGCCTGGGGATCATCAAAAATGTAAATGCAGCCATTCTCTATGATGAGCAGCTTTGCCCGATTCATAAGTGCAAAGCGGTTGCCTTTATCAGGTAGATACTTGCAGATGGGCTGGAATTCCTTCTATTTCTGCATGACATGGAGAGAGCAATCCTGAAAAATCAGAATCCTGTGTTCGTCTATAACTAAGGTTTTCAATTTTCTATAGGCGGATAGGATTTTTTCTTTATTTCTAAAGTTCATAAATTTTGCAGTCACAGAACACGATCTGTTTGGGGTAGAATCTCTCTCAGACAAAAAGCCAAAAAACTGAAGCAGACAGCACTGAAAGTGATTGTAAAGAAATGGACAGGGTGTATGGAACCAGAGTTACAAGTCCTTATTCTAATCCATACCCGGGCAGCACTTTTAGCTCTGTTGTTCTCAGGAAGTACTAGTGATGAAAATGTAACATCTACTTGGAAAAGCACTTCAGGGGTTAAATTCCACCTCCACAGGGAACACTTAGGAGTTGAGTGAATTAAGATAACATTGTTCCTTCTGTTTGCTCCCTATTGTCCCCTAGTGAGCTCTACAGACAGCCAGGAGCTGGATTCTACAGCGGTCACATGGAGGAAGACACGTGGGGGAGGTAGGTGAGGGGACTGAATAGGGTGAGAAGCCCACCAATCGAGACCTTTTGCAACTTCCCTGGTCAGGCAGCTCCCAAGGTTGGATTATGAGGTGATAAAAGAGGCTATCCTGAGAGCTGGACAAGAGTGTGACTGACTTTGGCCAAGAGGTGATGCTCTGTCAGAGATTCATTGTGCAACATATCCCACTGGATTTATTTGAACCGATTTCCTCACTTGCTGTTCCTGCTATTGTTTAGGGTGCCGTGCGGTATTTAATCCTGTTCTGCAGAATAAATCATTCTTCAATTTTTCTCTAATACCGTGTCTTAGTGATTTGAGAAACACGTATCCTCACAGTGATCATATATAATAATTAATATAATAAATAAAATTTATATGAAAAAAATATAAAAATATGTACAGTACATATAAAAAATAAATGTTTTACAAAATTGTATTGAAAAAAATTATAATTGCATAAATACCAAATAGTGTCTCTCTCAGGCCCCATGCGTAACTCTTTCAATCTGGGGCAACTCTAGCTCCCCCTGCAAATAGAGGGCTGGTATTAAGTCATGACACAAAAATTGGGACAGGTCTTTACACGTAATATGGTTTGGAATACCTATGTACCAAAGGCAATTCCTCGGGTTCCTGTTTTCCAAATTGCCTATTTTTTCAGAGAACTAGCGAATGTTTGGAATGAGCCTCATCCTCCACATCACTAGTGTGTTGCGCTAGAGTTGAGAGCCTGGTAGAGTGTTCAGAAAGTTTCTGGAGTACAGAATCAAAGGAATTCTGGAGAGATTCCAATTTGGTATCAATCAGGGTGATTATGATGATGGAGATTTCCTTTGATGTTTCAGCTGTCAGGGAGGGGCCCAATTGGCTTGGGGGGGTTGGGGGAAGTCAGCACCAGGTATAGGGGTAAGGTCTGTGAGGGGACAGGGTAAGGGTTTCCTTTGGTCCCAGAACCTTGTTTCTGTTTGCCCATTTTTGCAGTGTCTAGTTTAGCTGAGGCTCTTGTCACAGATTGCTTGTTGAGAAACCTATCCATGCCCTATCAGGCCACCTGGTAGGATATATAGTGATTGAGAGACAAACAATTAAATGACAATAATTGGAGAAACGAAAAAGAGAAAAAACACAGGTGATGCAGGCTCTTCCCACAATAGTGGAGGAATTACATAGTTGGCATAGAGAGATAGTACTCTACAAGATTTACATTATGTTTAGCTAGTTATCAGTGTATTCAGTACTAATAGTAAACAAGGGATAACTACATAAATGTGGGGGACAGGTAACCTGTCAACAAACCCCTCCCGAAGAGTGCAGGGAGAAACAAGGCACCAACATGATGAATACAAGTTATTCATCAAGCAAATCAAAGTAAGGGGAGAGGCAGGTTTAAATCTCAGAACTAGCTTAATCTAAGTAACAGCAACTATAGCAAAGTATTGAGGTATTATGCAGTTAAGTGCCACAGATGTAGATACGATAAGTACAACAATGAAAAGCATATTATGCTTCAACACCATAGAAGAATAACACACATCCACTGATAGAGAAAGTAAGGATACATGGTTCATCCATTGCGGCTCTAGTCCACAGAGCAATTCCAACATGCAGAGGTAGAAATAGAATGCACATTGAATTCAGATAATAGAGCACCACTGCAGTGAGGAAATATGGGCACCAGCAGATGGAATAAGAGTGAACAAGGCAAGAGAACACTTCCAATGTGCAAAGGTAAAAATAGAGCACACGCTGGATACAGGTAGCAGAGCACCACTGCAGTCATAAACCGAGAGCAATAGCAGGCTTAATAATAATGCACTTCCAAATGTTGCCACCAGACATCAAAGAAAGTCAAGGTGAAGCTATATGGTATGCTGCATAGCAGTAACTGTTATGTGGAATAGCAGTACCTTGTTCGTTGAAAAAACATATGTAGAACAAATTTAAGGCGTTATGTGATTCTAGCAAGGAAGTTTCTTTATGAAGCTATAGGACTCAGATCATACAGGAAAATGGCCACAAAATAGGAGCATAATGCTGATGTGAATTAGCTTATGGGTGGGAGGCCCTTCAGTAATAATCAAGTTGATAAAGGACCATTCCATGGTGCAAATACACAAGCCATAATATATTGCAATATGAAGAGCTATTGGGTTCTAAGTTAGGGGGGGCAGGCAAAATAGCAGCTTGTACCCCTCAATGCAGCTCAATGCACCCCTAGCTTTCTAATAAGCAACAGGGCTGCTTCAGAAAGATTAGGCAGCTATATACAAAGTGATTCCCACCAAGTGCCCTTATAACAGTGAAGATGGGGTGAGTCCTGGGAAGATGGCTAGCAGGTCCACAAAACCGCTGGCCCAGTAACTGAGTGCGGAGTAGGCAGTTATTGAGGAGAGAGAGAAAAATCACTTGGTAGGGCAGAATTTCTCCTGGGCGTCCCAGCAGGAGATGCGGCCGCATCACATGACAGGCGATGCGGCCGCATCATCAATGACGCAGCCGCATCCCGTGTCATGTGATGTGGCCGTCTGTGTGCTCCCCTGGCTTCCCTCTCCCAGCCCGCGCCTGCATCCGTGTCAACAAATCAACAGCCGCAGAAGTTCTGCAAAACACTCCACAAAGGAAGCAAACAGCAGATGGTAAAATAAGAAGCAGAAATGGTCTGGATGGTAACCGATGGAGGTTGCAGACACGTTACAGTGTTAAACCGTAGCCAACATAGATGCCTTGCCCACTAGGAGTCTAATATACATATTCTTACTGCGCATGCGTACAAAAAAAAGTGTGCAAATGTCACATACAGATTTTGACCGATTTTACACTTATGACTCCTTATGACTGAACAGGCAGAATAGGGGAGGGAAGGGGCAGGCAAGCATAGACATAGTATAGTAAGGACATAGTCATGTATTTGTGAATGAGATAGACCTGGACACAGATGCATATATAACTGACAGGAGACATATGATGATGATGATTAATTCAGCAACATTACACAAAATTAGAAGTTTGGAGCATGTATTCTTTTGAAATGCTTAGCTGATATGAGCCAAGTGTTATCATCATCAACATTTATTTATATAGCGCCACTAATTCCGCAGCGCTGTACAGAGAACTCACTCACATCAGTCCCTGCCCCATTGGGGCTCACAGTCTAAATTCCCTAACACACACACACACACACACACTAAGGTCAATTTGTTAGCAGCCAATTAACCTACCAGTATGTTTTTGGAGTGTGGGAGGAGACCAGAGCACCCGGAGGAAACCCACGCAAACACGGTGAGAACATACAAACTCCTCACAGATAAGACCATGGTTGGGAATTGAACTCATGATCCCAGTGCTGTAAGGCAGAAGTGCTAACCACTACACCACCATGCTGCCCATAAATTATCAGTCCAAATAGCTGGTGTAGGAGAGAGAGTTTGGATATAAGAATGTAGGATATAAGAAGGAGAAAGGTAAAATGCATCATCACAGTTGAACACTGCACAGAAGCAGGCAAGTCTTACTTGATGTAAAACAAGATTTGGTTTGAAAAATCCAGTTCTGAAGCAGTTGTGTCTGCAGGGGCCCACTTTTTTCAACTTGTTTGCAGTGGGATGTGTGTATCCCCATAGACATCCCTTGACACTTTACTGCAGAATCTGTAGTCAGCAACAGTTAGTACGGTGCTTTCCACTGTGGTTCAAGCAAACTTTTTTTTCTTGTGCACCGTAATGAGGACCCTATCTCTAGGAAGCAGCTTGTGACATGATTCTCCAGGAGTGGCAGGATGGACTGCTCTTGTTTGGAGTAATAAGAAGTCATTAGCATTAGTCATTGAGAATATTCCCACAATTGGCAGACTAGATGGGCCAAGTGGTTCTTATCTGCCGACAATTTCTATGTTCCTGTGTTTCTATATTTGTCTGATAAAATAAGAAATACATTGCTGTGAGTGCTTGCTATAGGTAAATGCGTCACTCTTCCCATAAGTATTTCATGCAGGGATAGTCCTATAACTGTGGGAGTATATCTCATGGGCATTATGTCTAATGGTAGAGCATTTGTCTTTTCACATATATGGACAATTTTGTTTCTCAGTGTGGCATTTTGCCATTGACTGTGGGTGAAATGGTTGTGAAACTGTTTTTATGATATTTAAAGCCTCACAAACTTTGTCATTACTTCTTGTGTAAAATGTGTTCTTCAGAGTTAATAACAGCAGGATGCCAAAACTACTTACAAACTCCTTTAACATTTTCTTTGGTGGTGTCAGCTTCATTACACAGATAAACCTCTACCCAACAACTGAACAGATCAACAATAATTAACATTTACTCAAAATGTTGACATTTATTCATATGTATAAAGTCAATTTGTTTATAAATAAATGGACAATCAGGGTAGGCAATACAGTGGGCATGGTTTTAACAGGTTCACCCACATTAAACTATTGACAAATAACACTTTGTACGGTGTATGCCTTTGTAACAGCGATACCATCGCTCCCTCTACTGGCATGTCTAAATCCATGGATGACAAGGGCCAGAAAATAAAAGAGGCATTTGGGAGCCACTAGCATTAGCATATCTCCCACACACTGAGTATTCTGAGCACAACTTGCTTTTAACCATTTAACCATTTTTGTTTTTGACAATCACATGCTTGATGAACCTTAAACAAATATTGTAAATCAGTTAATTATCACCTTTATTTTTAACCTGTGCATGTAATCATAATGGGCCTGATTCATCAAGGGGCATAAATGACTATTTTGTGTGTATCATCTGGAAAATCACTCTAGATGATATGCCACAGATACAGCCACATTCAACTCATCTTCAAACATGAAGGACGCTTACAACAGCAGGGTGGGAAAGGGAGGGTAAGGGGGCGTTTGCCAGTAGCCAATGTACAGTAAGGGAATGCCAAAGGCGAGCGCACACATCAGCATCTGAGTCAAGCTCTGGGCATCTCTCAGTTACTTGTTTTTCAGCTGTGTCTCCTGCTCCAGCTACAGGTGTAGTGTAAGTGTTGATTACTAGTGATGACAGCTGAGTATATAATCAAATACATGTGTTTGCAATCTGGAGCAACTGTGATAATGCATTTCATGTAAAATAGACATTCATAATATCCTAATAAATATATTTCATAGAAAAAAAACTGTTCTTAATTGGTGTATCCTTCCAAATAGCTGCATAATCATGTGCATCTTCAAAGAACTAAATCAATGACTACTTAACCATTGTGGTCACTGAGTCAGACACATTTGAGGATGTAGGTCTAATATTTACTAGAGATGGTCACTGAACCCTGTGTTTTGGTTTTGTTTTTGGTTTTGGATTTGGATTACCGTCGCATTTTGGTTTTGGTTTTGCAAAACCGCCATTGCGTGCTTTGGTTTTGTTTTGCTATTTTGTTGGAAAATCAATTTTTTGGGGCATAAAGTAACCAAATTTAGTACTCCACATGTTTCTTGGATAAGTAAGGTAATTCTTAAGCTAATAAATTAGGAAGAAAACAGTTTAATCCCTGGTAGGCCGGCCTTAATTCTGCACACAAACCTGATTGTCTTCCTCTCCATCTTAGCCTATTGCCAAAGCAGCCATCGTCTTTGGGTGTATAATACACCTTACACTTCTAGTTAAATATCTAAAGAAATGGACAATGGCAGTTTGGTTTCTGTCTTCATCAGCCCCCTCCCCCCCATCCACTTGTAGTAAAATAGAACAAAAGCAGCCTGCATAGACTGTAGAACTAGAAATTCGAATATACAAAGAAATGGACAAAGGCAGTTTGGCATCTGTCGGTATCAGCCCCCTATCCACTTGTAGTAAAATAGGACAAAAGCAGCCTGCATAGACTGTAGAACTAGAAATTCGAATATACAAAGAAATGGACAAAGGCAGTTTGGTACCTGTCTGCATCAGCCCCCCCCCCCCCCCATCCACTTGTAGTAAAATAGAAAAAAAGCAGCCTGCCTAGACTGTAGTACTAGAAATTCGAAAATACAAAGAAATGGACAAAAGCTGTTTGGTATCTGTCTGCATCAGCCCCCCCCCCCCTTCCACTTGTAGTAAAATAGAAAAAAAGCAGCCTGCATAGACCGTTGAACTAGAAATTTGAATATACAAATAAACGGACAAGGGCAGTTTGGTATCTGTCTGCATCAGCCCCCCCTCCCATCCACTTGTAGTAAAATAGAAAAAAAAGCAGCCTGCATAGACTGTAGAACTAGAATATACAAAGAAGTGGACAAAGGCAGTTTGGTATCTGTCTGTATCAGCCCCCCCCCCCAATCCATTTGTAGTAAAATAGAAAAAAAGCAGCCTGCATAGACTGTAGAACTAGAATATACAAAGAAATGGACAATGGCAGTTTGGTATCTGTCTGCATCAGATCCCCTCTCCACTAGGAGTAAAATAGAAAACTATTCAGCCATTATATAATCTAGAATATAAATAGAAATTGAGATAGGCAATTTGGCATTTGTCTGCATCATAAACATCAACATCCTCATTAGCGCCCTTGTCGCCTACACAAATCTCCCCCTCATACTCTTCTAATTCCTCACTTGGTGTATCACCGGCTACACTCGGGCTGTTCAGGCACACATGAGCAGAACTGCTGAAAGGGCCCCTCTTTATGGGTACACTAACAGAATGCTCACGATTAGACATACCACTGTTGGATGGACTCTCCACAGGGATTGGTGTCATTTCTGATTCAGAGCAAACATTATCCTCTAATGCCTTACTGTTATCTTGCAGCTCGGCTTTGACGCGTAACAGTAGTTGTGCACCACTTGTAGGCTCGGTAACATTTTTGGATCTGCCACTAACAGAGAAAGGCGAAGGCCTCATTCTCTCTTTGCCACTGCGTGAGTAGAATGGCATGTTGGCAACGTTTTTTTTATCGGCAGTCAACGTTTCCTCAGTTACACTTCACTTGTGCATCAACAGGGTAAATTTTTTTTTGGTGTATGTTTTTTGGGCTGATTTCAAAAGACGGTGTAGTTTGACATTGCCTTTCCCAGATGACGTACTGGGAACACTACTGTCAGGACTGGTGACAGAACCTGGTTGCTCATTTTGCTCATATGTGGACTGCTTTGAATCCATTGTGAGCCCAAAGCACTTGTAGTGCTACAAATTGTTTTTGACACTGCTGCAAAATAGGACTTTTTGCACAGCCAGATAAATTTCTGCAAAAGAATGGGGGACACCCCAAAAACGAATGGGAGTGCTAAATACATTTTTTTTTACACTGCTGCAAAATAGCTTTTTCTTTCACAGCCAGATAAATTTCTGCAAAAGAATGGAGGACACCCCAAAAGCAAATGGATGTGCTAAATATATTTTTGGGAAACTGCTGCAAAATAGGACTTTTTGCACAGCCAGATAAATTTCTGCAAAAGAATGGGGGACACCACTAGAGCAAATGGAAGTGCTAAATATATTTTTTTTACAGTGCTGCAAAATAGTACTTTTTTCCCAGCCAGATCAATTTCTGCAAAAGAATGGGGGACACCCCAACAGCACTTGCAGTGCCAGAAACTGAACAAAAACCCTCCTCTCTTCTCCTCTTACTGCTGTAACAACTGGTATTAAGCTTTCAATGGTATTGAATACAATCAATCACTGTCCCTGCGCTGATATAGGCAGTGTGAACTAATCCTGCTTTCTCCCTCTGTCAAATGGCGATGGATTGCTGTGGAGGCTGGTATTTATGCTTTTCAAATCTCGCGAGATCCGAGCTCAGAAAAACTAATACGTCACGATGACGTTTTGCCTCGATTTCGAAACCGAACCGAAACCTGCTCGGCTCGGTACTCGGATACCCTAAATTCGGTAGGATTCGGATCTCAGGGAACCGAGTCCGCCTATCTCTAAATATTACTACCTTGGCTTGATTTTCATTTTCTTTTTCTCCACTAGGTGGTGCTGTATCATGGAATATGATGTCTCTGGATTTTATGAGTTCCTTGTTTACAACTTAAAACTTTTAGCTTATGACCCATTGGAATCTCCACTAGAGTTTTGTATTCCTTGATTTTGTATATAGCTTCGCTTCTGTGTTCTACATCCAAGCCAATGTTTCCTATGGCCCTATCCACATCATCAGGGTTTGGGTCATCATCTGGGTCACTTCCAGAATTTTGCAAACTTAAACTGCATCTACATTTGGAATAGTTCTCTGAACCTTTCAATTTTAGAAAACCCATGCTCGCACTTGGAGTATACATCTTTACTTCAATTCAAATAAAGGACTTTGCTATACTTGCGGTTTCCTTTGAAGTTGTGTCTCCTGTTCAACGTGTTCCTCACACTTGGGGTGCTGGGCCCATAACCTATTGGCAGAATCTATTAGCAGATGTCTGTAATAGGTGTTAGCGGAATGTGAGAAGGATGTTAGGCCACACGTTAGTAACTTAACCAGGAAGCTGGTTATTATTATTATTATCCAGCCAGATGTACTATGAGCCAGGAACAAGAAGTCAAGACTACTGCACAAAGGTAAAGAGTGGATGGGACCCGGCGGCGCTCCACTTCCGCCATATAGAGGACCGGAGACAGCCCCAGTGCTGATCTCCTACCAATAGACTCAGCTTCTGACTGGACCACCAGGGCACCAGGGATTTCCTCGGAGGGCCCTGCTGCCTGAGGGTCTAATACTCTAACACCACACCTTACTCAGTGTGTGTTCCATGCGACCCAGCGGCCTCTAATTTTCATTGAGTTTGCCAGTGAGAGCAGGGCAGTTTTCACAAGCGAAGACACCCCTCCATTCACCAGGTAGTAGCAGGCACCACAAATTACGCAAATAATCTTCTCTTCCAGGCAGGGACAGATACAGAGGGGGGGGGGGGGTGGAGCACAGTATACCTTACAGTATGCTGCTCCGCATTATTCTATTTCAATGTTTCGACACTGACTCTCCTCTGATTCCTACCTGTCTCAATCTGTACTTATACTTTAAACAATTATCTTGCTTTGGCTGTATATGGGTTAATGCTAGAGATGGTCACTGACCCCCATGTTTTGGTTTTGGATTCGGTTTTGGATCTGGATTACCGTCGTGTTTTGGTTTTGCAAAACCGCCATTGCGTGTTTTTGTTTTGGTTTTGGTTTTGTTTAGTTTTGTTTTGCTATTTTGTTGGAAAATCAATGTTTTTGGGCTTAAAATAACCAAATTTAGTGCTCCACCTGTTTCATAGATAAGTAATCTAATTGTAAAGCTAATAAATTATCAAAAAAACAGTTTAATTTCTGGTAGGCCTTCATTAATTCTGCACACAAACCAGATTGTCTTCCTATCCATCTATGCATAATGGCAATGCAGCCATCGTCTTTGGATCTATATTACACCCTACACTTATAGTTAAATATGTAAAGAAATGGAAAAAGCCAGTTTGATTTCTGTCTCTCTAGGCCCCCTCCACTTGTCGAAAATACCCAAAAATTCAGCCGTTATAGACTGTACAATATTAATTGAAATGGAGAAAGCCAGTTTGGTTTCTGTCTCTATAGGCCCCGCTCCACTTGTCGAAAATACAAAAAATGTCAGCCGTTATAGACTGTACAATATTAATTGAAATGTAGAAAGCCATTTTGGGGTAACTGTGTGTATGACACCCTACCCTTAAGGATACATTGCCCAAACAGCAGCCTTTCAAGATGGTACATGATATGGAAATGCTCCAAGTCCCTTTCCTCTTTGGTGGTAGATTGCACCCTAGACTTAAATAGAAAGTTTTAAAAAGATGTTATCGTCATCATCTGGATCTTCATCCTCACCCTCATCAGTGTGTACGTCATCATCACAGACTATCAATTCATCGCCGCTTGAATCCGCCATCAGAGAACAGTCAGTGCTTGGAAGTCTTTGATGGTGAAGGCCTTCCTCGTGGAAGATGTAGTTCATTTTTATAAACATAATTTTCTCCACATTTTTTGGAAGTAACCTTCTACGGCGATCACTGACTAAGTTCCCGGCTGTACTGAATACTCCTTCAGAGTACACACTGGAGGGTGGGCAGCTTAGGTATTGCAAAGCAAGTTTGTACATGGGTTTTCAAATGGCCTGCTTTTCCTCCCAGTAAGGAAAGGGACTGTCTGACATTTCCATATCAATTACCTCTTAAAAATAATCATCCACCATCCTTTGCATGTTTAAACTCGTATTGGATGGAGTTATGGGCAAGGTGACACATTTTTTTGAAAAATCCTTCAAACCAGCCCAGATGTTAAATTGTTCTGTTCTGCCCCCTGCGTCTTTCCTGCTTCTTTTTGGGAAAGTTTTTTTTTTACGAGCAGCAGCAGCTTGAGAAAGTGAAGGAGGACACGTCATCAAGCCGAGGCCCAATTCAGCGGCCAACTTGCTGATCAATAGCTCCTTGCAAAAGTTCACATCTCGCTCATTTACAAGTAAAGACTCATGGTAGGTCTTAAACCTTGGATCAAGCACAGTGGCCAAAACATACTGATCCGAGTTCAAGATCTTAATAACTCGGGGATCATTGTGAAGCGAATGAAGTACTTGATCGACAAGGCCAACATACTTTGCTGAATTGCTTGCTTTCAGCTCCTCCTTCAGTTTCTCAAGCTGCTTTTCCAATAGTCTAATTAAAGGAATGACTTGGCTCAAACTAGCAGAGTCTGCACTCACCTCACACGTCACAACTTCAAATGGTTTCAGCACCTTGCACAGCACTGAAAGGATTCCCCACTGTGCAAGAGTGAAATACATCCCCCCTCATTTCCCAATGTCATGGCTTGTGCAATATGCTTGGATGGCTTTGCGCTGTTCCTCCATCCTCTGAAGCATGTACAGGGTGGAATTCCACCTAGTTACCATATCTTGCTTAAGTTGGTGGCAGGGCAAGTTAAACTGCTCTTGGAGCTGCTGTAATCTCCTACATGCTGTGGCTGAATGCCTGAAATGGCCTGAAATTTTAGGAGCCACCGAAAGCATCTCCTGCACCTCACGGTTATTTCGTAGGAAGCTCTGCACCACCAAGTTGATGGTGTGAGCAAAACAGGGAATGTGTTGGATATCACCCAGCTGTAATGCTCGCACTATATTGTTGGCGTTATCAGAAATTACATATCCTGGGGAGAGTCCAAGTGTATGAGCCATGTATCAATCACATCTCTTAGTTTGCGTAACAAACTGTCAGCTGTATGCCTGTTAGTGAAGCCGGTGATACAAAGAGTGGCCTGCCTGTGACAAATGTTATGTAGTGGTGTACATGCTGCTGCTGTTCCTGCTGGTGAAGGTGAATGACCAACCCAGTGGGCTGTCACAGTCATATAGTCTTTGGTTTTGGCCACTTCCACTTGTCCACATATCTGTGGTTAAGTGTACAGTGGGCAGAATGGCATTTTTCAGCGCAATCTCTACATTTTTACACACTTTTTGGTATAGTTGTGGAATTGCTTTACGGGAGAAATGGTGTCGCGATGGAATTCTGTAACGCGGACACAAAACCTCAATTAACTGTGAAAAACCAGCTGCGTTTATTGTGGAGATTGGACGCAGATCTAACACTAACATTGCAGCCATGGCGTCTGTGATTCGCTTGGCGACTGGGTGACTGCTGTCATATTTGCTTCCCCTAGCAAATAATTGTTTCACAGTTAATTGCTGAAATGCAGGACTGCTCATTTTCTTGACCTGCCTCTGGGCTGACGATTCACCCCCAGCAGCAGCAACAGCAGCAGCAGCAGTGGGACTAACGCTTTCTTCAGAGGAATCAATAATAGTGCAGGAGTCATCCAGCCCTAATAAGTGGGATGCCGGGCTAACTCCGAGCGCTACTGAGGATATTGATGAGGATGGTGTGGTGGGTGTATTTTGTAGCCGTCGGGATGTCGGTGACCGGAGGGTCTTAGCTGATGATGGAGTGCTTGTAATTTTTTTGGAAGAACTTTCAGCTTTTCCCAACACTTTGCCATGAACTCTCGTTAAATGGCGTAACATGGACGAGGTTCCAAGATGGTTTAGGTCCCTCCCTCGACTGACTGTGGCTTGACATACACTACAAATGGCTATACAATTGTTGTCTGGATTTGGGTAGAAATAATTCCACACATAAGAAGTGGTATTTTTTTGTTTTATGCCCAGGCATGACAATGGCCTTTTTCTTGTCACGTGCCAGAACTGCTGCCACTGGTGCAGGACTTACACAAACAACCTCATCCTCATCAACATCCTCATTAGCGCCCTCGTTGCCTACACAAATCTCCCCCTCATCCTCTTATAATTCCAAAGTGGCATCCTTAATTTGTGTATCACCGGCTACACTCGGGCTATTAAGGCACACATCAGCAGAATGCTCACGATTAGACATCCCACTGTTGGATGGACTCTCCACAGGGATTGGTGTCATTTATGAATTAGAGCAAACATTATCCTCTAATGCCTTACTGTTATCTTGCAGCTCGGCTTTGACGCGTAACAGTAGTTGTGCACCAATTGTAGGCTCGGTAACTTTTTGGGATCTGCCACTAATAGAGAAAGGGGAAGGCCTCATTCTCTCTTTTCCACTGTGTGAGTAGAATGGCATGTTGGCAAATTTTTTTATCGGCACTTAACTTTTGCTCAGTTACACTTCTTTTTCGCTTCAACACAGTAAAACATTTTTTGGTGTGTGTTTTTTGGACTGATTTTGAAACACTGTGTAGTTTGACATCGCCTTGCCCAGATGAAGTACTGGGAACACTACCATCAGGACTGGTGACAGAACCTGGTTGCTCATCATGCTCATATGTGGACTGCTTTGAATCCATTCTGAGCCCAAAGCACTTGTAGTGCTAAAAACTATTTGGTAGATACTGCTGACAAATATGACTTTTGACAGCCAGAAATATTTATGCACAATTATGGGGGACACCCCAAAAGCACTTGGGAGTGCTAAAAATTATTTGGTAGATACTGCTGACAAATATGACTTTTGACAGCCATAAATATTTATGCACAATTATGGGGGACACCCCAAAAGCACTGGGGATTGCTAAAAAATATTTGGTAGATACTGCTGACAAATATGACTTTTGACAGCCAGAAATATTTATGCACAATTATGGGGGACACCCCAAAAGCACTGGGGAGTGCTAAAAATTATTTGGTAGATACTGCTGACAAATATGACCTTTGACAGCCAGAAATATTTATGCACAATTATGGGGGACACCCCAAAAGCACTGGGGAGTGCTAAAAATTATTTGGTAGATACTGCTGACAGATAGTAATTCATACTAACCAACTTCTTGAAGTCTTGCTCCGGGAGCCTGCCAGGGAAGGTGGGCGCGATGGGGCGGGGCTCCAAAAGTTGCATCATTTTGGCCCCGCCCCATGACGTAATGACGCAAATCGCATCATTTGACAGTAGGGGCGGAGAATCGCAGCGTTTTTGAACTAATTCTGCCCACTTCACTAGGAAGTGGGCAGAATTATGCCAGATGCGGGGGATTGCCACACTGTCCCGGGAGTCCGGGAGACTCTCGCAAAATGCGGGAGTCTCCCGGACATTCCGGGAGAGTTGGCAAGTATGTAGTAATTTTGACAGCCAGAAATATTTAGGCAAAATAATGGGGGACACCCAAAAAGCACTTTGAGTGCCAAATATTGCAAAAAAAAATAATAATCCTCTATCCTCCTCTCTTCTCTAGCGATTTTTGTTAGCACAATTGGAATCAGAATATTGTATTCTCTGTCCCTGCTCTAATCAGCCTGTGACTACACCCTGCTCTCTCCCTCTGTCAAATGGCGATGGATTGCTGTGGAAGCGTGTATTTATAATGTTGAGGTATCGCGAGAACCGAGCCCCGAGATCCAATGATGTCACGATGATGTTTGGCCTCGATTTGGATTCCAAGCGGTACTCGGATACCCAAAGTTCGGGTGGGTTCGATTCTCGGGGAACCGAGCCCGCCCATCTCTAGTTAAATCACATTATCTGTTTTATAGTTTGTTTATTTTGCTCTCTGTAGACAATGCTGTCTTGTTATCTCAGTGTTATTTTAGCTTCAGTACATGTGTCTGGAAGGTGAGACATACTAGAGACACAACTGATATAGATTAAATGCTTGAAATATTAATTTCATTTAAAAAATATGACTTGAAAGGTATGTGGTATTGGATATGGGACAGGCTGAGTTTTATCTTGTCATATTCTAGAAAAATTTACATTGCATAGTAGTGGGCTGCAACCTGTAAAGAACAATTAGAAAAAGTATAAATACATTTGGGGGTCTATTTATCAAGACCTCTCCATTCTGAAGATTTGCAATTGCTGCTTATTGCAGCAATAAGCAATTTTCATTCTCCAGTTTTATAAAAAAAAAAATGTCACCCTGGCCAGCAGCAGTAACAGTAATCTTACCAGTTTCAGGTCAGTCTAGTGGAGTCATGACTTGTCAGCTTATGCATACGCACTGGAAATGGCAACCCGGACTTGGCCTTCCAGTTCCAGATTCACTAAAAATAAAAAAATACAAAATAAAATAAAGAAATATAGGGATAGAAAACTAATAACAAAACTTAATTTAACAATCCCAAAATCAAAATAAATGGCAGTAGCAGTGGGAATAGTACTTGTATATTGGTAGAGTGTGCAGTGATGGCATGAGTAATGGCATGATGTGAGGGACACAAAGCATATTTTCTAGGGAAACGGCAAATCTTATTGACAGTGGTCAGAATGTTTTCTATATGCAACACCTAAATGTCACCATTTTCAGAGAGTCATGCATGTAGTATTAATTACTCACATTAACCTACTCACACAAACCCTTTTATATTATGTGCAAAGTAAATCTTATTTCTATTTTACAGTCTTCACATTCATACGATTACTAGGCGTTTTTTTTTTTTTCACCTTTGTCGCTAATTTCTAGACAGAGTCAAACTGTTGGGCCCCAGTCAGACCACTGCCCTGGTCAACTGAGTGATTCTTCTTTCTTTCTGACACTGTACCAGAAGAGAAGTGGAATCACTCAGCTGAGCACACTGGGGAAACTATTTTTATTTTCTTTCGCCCCCTCTAGTGATTGGCGACGTCTCTGGTGGCAGGTCACACACCCTTTTGGTACACGCTATTTCATAGGCTCCTACCATTGCTTTCTCCCTGTGGGCCCTTCATGCTCCAGTCTGATACTGGATAGACTTATTGCATTCAGTAATGGAGTACACTCCAAGCATATCTAGAGTAGGTGTGAATGTCAGTACTTAACCTGAGCAAGAGTATCTAGATAGTGCTATGACTACACATATCTGTGAAAAATAATGAGATTAATTCTCACTTTCCACCTGCACTAGAGATGTTTTGATAATACTGTTTGTAGATAGATAGATAGATAGATAGATAGATAGATAGATAGATAGATAGATAGATAGAAAGAAAGAAAGATATGTTGTTTTTTTTCCCTGTCGGACTTAATTTCTGACTACATTCTGCAGAATATTTCATTTGTAACCATGTGTTTGTATGCATTTTTATTTGCCAATGGATGAAAGGAAACACATGGTAACGTTATCATGACGACCATTCAGTGGCAGTATGTGAGCTTGTCTTAAGCTCGAGTTTAGTGTGTTGCTGGAGAAAAGTGAAATTGAGCGAGAAACTCGATGAAACTTATACTTTGAACTTCTTCCTCTAGCAACTAAACTGCATAGTATAATAATATAAGGACATTTATATAGTAGAAAGAGTGCAATGCACTACTCAGGGGACTTTACTCTGTTCAAAGCAGAGTGGTAGCCTTGAGGGTGACTTGGGGGCCTAAGGACAAGGAATCTCCAGTAGGGGGCCCCAGAGTGGAGAGCATAGACATTGTCGGGCCCTCCCCTCACCTCCGCACCCAATAGTGTCCGCACCACTAACACCGGCAGCGGCGCACGCAGGGGGGGTTACTGAGTCTCTAGAAACCCTTCCTGCGCTAACTAAGTGGCCACTGTCCTATACAGCAGCCGCGGCACTGTCAAAGAAGCGTCCGTGGCGGAAAGAAGCGTCCGAGACTTCCCTTTACAAGGCAGCGCCGCTTTAAATTTAAGCGCTGAAGACGCTGAACTCGCCGGAGTTGAAGAATCCGGAGGTTCATACATTTACCCCCAAGTCTGTTTGTTACTATCTGCAAACATTAGCCCAATGGCCAGCCTTTCCACAGTAAGTGGCCTGACTGCCTTTTTTTATTCGGTTGTCTCAATTTATAGTTTCCTTGTTTTCATATGGTCAGGTAGAACTTGTAGTGTTAACACATTCCTTGTTGCCTTTATACCATAGTCAATGGCGGTAGCTGACTGAACAAACTCAGGACAGATATGCGATGAACAGAGATCAGTTCTGAGGGTGTCCCTTAACATATGAATCATACTGTAACTACAACATATCTATCTAACAGCATTACTGATGTCAAAATATTGGATTCTAGAGGATTGGGCAAGAAAAGGGTGACAAAAAAACAGTCACTGGCTCGTCTGGAAATGAATAAGTCCTAATGATAGCTTCATAAATAGCCTCAAAGTCGCAGCTCTTAAGTAGGTGTATTAATAGTATGCTTTGCATTGAGAGAAATTTAAATGGCCACGAGATTTCGTAGTAACCTCGTGGTCATGTTTATGCTAAGAGCTGAGAGGCATAAAAGATCGAAGGTCGTTACCAAAGATCACCAGTAAGACACCTCGTTATGCTATGAATGTCGATAACCATCATTTATACATACATTTTCCATTCCTTCAAGGGGACAGATTGTATAACCTGTTTAAATGCTGATAATATAGAAAACCCCTCCATGAATGAGAGTAGCATCTACTTTTCAACCTTCTAGAGCAAAGGGTATGTACAAAAACAAATAGCAAGTATCCTACCATCTCTGTCCTCCTATGGGGACAGGAATCTATTCAATAAAGTACACATTCGTTATCCTGTCTTTTGCCAAAACCTGCTCTGGCACACAGTATGTTGGCAGCGTATTAGGCTCCATACCTTTACTTAACTTTAGCATTCTTGTCGAAGTTTCTTATGGTTGATTCCTGTGCTCCTGTGCTTTGACTTACATTTAAAATGCTGATTTGATACTTCTTTGATTATGCCTCCATTGTTAACCTGGTTTGTTCTGCAGCTCCTACTTTTTATTGAATTTGACACTACACAGTCCGTCGCTGTACCAGTTCCGGCTCCATTGAGCAGTCCCTTCTTTATACCCAAACTCTCTGGCTCTGCGAGCCAGTGCTAATTAATTTTTTGCAAAACAGAATCAACTAATTCCTTAGAATTGTGACAGAGTTCCTTTGGAGCAGTCTGCTTTGTCTCTGTGGGGGTTTATTTTTCTCCCTACAGACTACATTGCATCAAAACAAGAAGAATATCGTAGGTAAATATATATTAGTACCACTGCACTATATAAAAAAATTAGGAGAACAATAAATAAAAAAAAACAGATAAAATATTTCTAATGTACTTGATATAAGGGGCTCTATTATTTATTAACCAATATAAGAGTGTACTATTAATTATTATTACAGACAAGGTGTACACTCAGTTATTTTTAAATATAAGGGGTATAAGATTTATTTAATTTTCTTGGCATCTACCAGAAAGGGGTAGCAGGAGAGTCCCAATGAACCTTAGCATTAAGAGATCTAGGTGCGATGGTCCCCCTCAGGGCCAGTGTAACACTGTAAACCTTCCAAGTGCAGCAGAAGGCAACGCCTACTGGGACACTGTCGAAGTCGTTTAATTGAATGAACGAAAAGTATATTGGTTAATATTGTTTTATCGTGCGATTGCACTCAGCATGCCACGTTACATGGGGCATGGCGCTATCACGCGGTAAAATACGCACGCACACACACGCACTACAACATTTGGTTAATTATATTTTTCATATTTATTAAAGGTTCCAATCCACATTCATTTACTAGTAAAATGTATTAGATTGTATATTTATTTATATATAATACTGTAGTAAAGGTTTTTATGGTTCAGGTGTTTTAAAAGATAAAGAGTTTGGTTTCATATTAAAGCTTATTTCACCAGCATTAACCCGGTGTTGACGGAATAGTGATCGCATCCAGCGATCGCAAGATACAAGCAATATGAGATTAATGCTAAAAAAAGACTTTTGTGTGGGTCAGTTTGAACTGGTCATTCAGATTCAAATCATGGGAACAATAGGGTGGGGGATGTTCCCCTCACCCTTTGTAAGGATCAAATGAACTGACCTATAACTTGCAAGGAACTGGAATGCCATTAACCCCCGGACCAATGAAGACCTTACTAAGTGTTAGCTGGACAAGTATATACAAGCATGTTGGCTTTTGTTAGCTCTCTCTCTGAACGTGGCTACATGTGAGCATGGCTGTGTTCCATGGACCTCGGTGAAGCTCTATAAGGAAAATGTAATGTATTCAGTGTTTTCATACTTTCCTGTTTTAATGTAACATCTTTAATAGGTATCATGTATCAGCTATATTGTACTGTATTGTACTTATTTATTGAACTGCTAAACAAATTGCTTTTGCTAAATAAATTGCTTGTGCTTCGGAAACACAATACAATCGCTTGGGCAATGCTTATTTGAAAACGATAGAATTACTTCAATAGCACCCTGCCAGCCCACTACAAAAAACAATTGTTTGTGGGTGCGGACTACTATCCCTTTCACATCAGATTCCCTACTCTGAACAAAATCGGATTTGCCGCGTGGGTATGGAGGGAGGTGTATGCGCAGTGAAGCCTCAACTTTGGTGCAAACTTCAGTGGGTGGAGACTAGAAGACTGGGTCCAAATCTGAGAAGCACTGTCTGTTACATACAGGGAGGTAGGGTTGGGATTTTTTGCATTTTTGATGTATATGTATTTGTGTACTTTTCAAAGACACGCAGTCATCTATTTTATCTGCAGGATTTTGGGCCTCTTTTGATGAAGCATACATTGAATGTAGCTCTTTGTAAAATGGCGCTTTCCAGTGGTTCTGCTGCAGCTTTGAAAACTGCCAATAAAATGCGGAAAAAGCAGCGGTTTATACAAACTGCACTTTAGGACACATGTCCCAAGAGGAAATTGGAAAAGTAGTAGGAGTATGGAAGCCGGCCATGTATGTATCATCTGATATGTGCTTTGGTGGAAGGTATGATACATTGTTGCTGATAAGCACACACATTGTATTAAACTGCAGACTGTTGATGCTTCACTTTCACTGCACCAAACCCCATTCAAACATTAAGGGCTAGATTTACTAAGCTGCGGATTTGAAAAAGTGGGGATGTTGCCTATAGCAACCAATTAGATTCTAACTTTCATTTATTTAGTGCCTTCTACAAAATGACAGCTAGAATCTGATTGGTTGCTATAGGCAACATCCCTACTTTTTCAAACCCGCAGCTTAGTAAATCTAGCCCTAAGACTTAAACTGTACTTATAATAAATAAAGACACTGACTCCGAAAATTTGTTGGCAATTGAAAATCAGAGTTTATTAAAAACAAGACATGATGGAGTAAAAGTCAAATTGCGAGTCAGCAGCATCTAATAGCAGTAACCAGTGAATGGCCATCCAGCACTAACCACTGGTCCCAGGATATAAACCTTTTACGATTGGCTGGTGCTAAATCTGGCATCAGCGTGACTACACCTCATCTAGACTCACAATGATGTACATTCACAAAGCAGGTCAATGGAAACCTCACACTAAGGGACCACATCTTCGAAGAGGGCAGTGACCAGTGGTGAATCAGTGGAAGCACCATATGAATTAGTTGCCGACTCAAATGCCTTCCTGCCATGCTGTAGTCCATTAAAGGCCTACAGCCCACCACCAAGTGACCAAACGACCACCCCCCCCAAACTTTCAGTAGATTTGTTCTATGAAAAGAAAATAAACTGTCTCCCGTGAGGTGTACACTGTCCGCCCTATTCAAGTGTTTCTGGTCCTTAGTGATTAATGGGTGATTTATGCACACATCTCCCAGCACTCAAAACACTTGGACCGGGTTACTTTTTTAATTAAACTCCGCATTATGGGGGCTGGGATCTGACACCTTCAGGCCAGTATCATCTCTAACCAACATATGCTTACCGCTGGCCAGCATCTTCAAATCCTCCCTAAAAGAGATAATAAAATCAAGGGACTTACCCTTCCCCAGATCGTTACCCCTAACTGAAGGACTAAAATGTCAGGGGGACCAGCCTATTCCACCTCTAACAAAAAGAAAGGCATGAGGGACATTCACCCCAATCCCCTCTAACCTAGCCATCGTATGTGACCGACCACCCTTATCTGTATCTTCTGCATGCGAGTACCTAGAAGCAAACAAGGCAAGTGTATATCAGAAAGCGGCCATAGCCATCCATGATATTGATACTGTCCACCATCAACAAAACAGGCGGCAACAGACCCAATAGGGTGGGAAAAGAGGGGGTTAGGGATGAGGGGTGGAGTAACCCATATGAAGGTGAAAACCCATAAAACCCTAGAGGAATGTAGCTAATCAGGCATTGATCCCAGAAGAAAATAGGAAAAAAACCTTTATGCTCTCACTAAAAGCGATGAGCAGCCAAGCCCAGGATTACCAAAGGAGAAGAGGGGTGGGGGGGAAGTTGCCACAAAATAAATCCTTATTTTCTTTGCTGTACATAGGTTTTATAGGCATCGGACTTCCATCTTCCCAGGGATTTAATGGCTGCAATGGATACTCCCGCCTCGGTCGCAGCAGTAGCCGACCCAATCCTAAAGAAGTGGGTGCCGTAAAGGTCAAGGCCCGCGTATGCAATGAATGTATGACTAGAGAGCTAAATTGAAATTTAATGAGGAAGGATGCGCTGGCGTGTACTGACCATAGATCCCCCTCAAGGGTTTGAACCTCTGCAAATTGGGTACTCAGAGCTACTGGGCATATACTGGAGTCCCTGTGTACAGACAAGTTTGTTCAACGGCCTTTTCCAAATTCCTTTGTTTAAGATCAAAGCAGCTGCTTCCAAACTTCCAGCTTCCCCGGGACTTATATACAGCAACAGAAGAACCTGTCCTGGCCGCTGCTGTAGCCACCCCATACCAAAGTAGTGGGTGCCGCAGAGGGATGGATCAATACCCACAAACCACAAATAACACTGAAATAGTGTGTTAAACTAAATTTTGGTGGGAGGGGCCTGGAAACATGAACTAAACCCGCAAGGGGTCTAACCCCCATAAAATTGAGTACCAAAGCGACTGGGCAGATGGTCACGGCCCCCTATGCAAGTATATCAATCCAATGACCTATTTTAATGCAGCAATGGAAGATACTTTTAAAGCATTGAAAAAAGTCAAGTAAGAAACCAAGCGCCACAAAATTTGCAACCACCCCTGTGTGCTAAAATACTGCTCACCTAAGGCAACCAGACATATGGTCGGGGTCGTAGGTGAGTTGATGAAACCCCCAAGCCCGTTAGATATATGTCTGTCTGTGACCCATAACTTTCAGTCAGAATATCGCTTCAGCTTTATCTATGCAACTCTTGTAATCGAATTCCATAAATTGCTCTATATAAGAGTATTAGGAGTAGTCTGTTAGTATAATGCCATGTACAGCGTCAAAATACACAAGAGGTCCAAAGTGGTGCACCATCGTAAAGGGGCTGGAAGCAATCGTTAAAGTTACATGAGGTAAACCTCAGGTACTCCTTGCTCCTAATGTAAACCTATAGTATAACACCAATATATCAGGCCAGCGAAGGAAAGAAATTGCTGTAAGTCAAAAGTGCACCTTGACCCTCCCCCTGCCAACCATGTATATGTTTAAATGTATATTATAAAGGATCCTCACAAGGAAGTACAGATTAATTGTCAAGAGATAAAATAAAAACATCTACGTACGTAGAAAGAAATATTTCATTCATATCAAACACCTGAGTGCTAATGGTGCAAAAGTATATAGCTAGTTGGCTGCAGTAGATGCGAAAAACCTCAGATTGCCCATGGTGAGGAGTGTTCTTGAGTAGGAAATGTAATTTCATTGCTAGTAAGCACTGTGACTCTGCTGAGTCTCATAAATGCCAAACTGATTTCTACATAAGCTGGGTTGGCCACTGAGCTTAACCAAAATTGGTCGTCCTACAGACACCATACTATTTCCTCCTCATAGATAAACTGTTGCTTCTCATATGGAAATAACAATGTACACTCTAGTCTGCCATGAGTCATGTTGGTCTGTAGGCCGCTACAATATAAAAACTACAGGCAGCCAAATTGTTGCAACACTGATAAGCCTCTATCCAGATAACCATCATTACGGATGTAATCGCTGCTTAGTGACAGCACCATTCTGCAACTCCAACTGTGCAGTAGTGTTCCTATTGAGCATTGCTGTTACTCAGCAGGACAGGTAGGTGTGTAATAGCATCAACAGGCTAAGTGGGCCCAGGGCAGCGTATGAAAAGCCAGAACTATATTATGTGAACTGCATGGTGTGTACAGAAAACATCATACACACCGGCCGCCGTCCGTGGTGACCTTTTGCTTCTGAATGTCATGCAGAATGGTGTTGTACATCTACTACTGCTCCTCTTGATCTGCTGTGAAACTTCAGTGCGCCGCCTGAAAATCTTCCTCACTGTGTAGCATCTCCAGCACTGAAGCGGGAAACATTTTAGAACCCGGCAATGTATGTTCCTGAAGTTCTATGAGCCCAGTAAAAGAGGCTGTCAACCTGGGGACACCAGGAAGGAAAGGGGAGGGGAATCGGGAGGCGAAGTGCAGCTGCAAAAAATGGGGCTGGGAAGGTGGTGCTTGTGCCCCACCTGGAGGTGGCCATGAATACCTGAATTACCCAACCACCTAAATGTGACCACCCTATGCAATCACCCACTCTGAGATGAAAAGGGCGTGAATCATTTGTGGCGCCAATGCAGGGGTGGGAACACCCTCATGGGGGAGTGCAATAAAAGAGGGTCTGGTTAAAGGAAATCAATCTCCCTGCTTTGGCGTTTATGTGTCTAGTATATCATAGGAATTCTGTATACACTGAATATACCTTGAAATGGATGGAGTAGGCATGCCGGTACAAGCGCCCCCCGCTAATCGGTGAGCCTGCAGTGGGGGGCAGCACTTTGCCCCTTCCCCTAGGGGGTGCCTGCAGGGAAAGGGTCACTCCTCTCTGCTGCTTGTACAGACCTTCTGATGTGCTGGACATTTTGGAAAAAGGGGCAGGTCACCTGCTCAGTCTGGAGCCAAGGAGAACACGAAGACCCTGATCACAAGATTTCAACTGTTCCCTTCATTTGAGGGTAAATATGTGACGAGACATGGCACCACAGTGGTAATATCATGCCAACCTGGTCTGTCGGTCAGTGGGAAAATTGTGTGACATCGGCCCAACCAGTTATTAAATGGCACCCGGTGGCCAGATCCAGGATATTTTTTATGACCAAGAGGGAGGGGAGGCAGCCCACAGGAAGTGTAGAACAGCTGGGGATCCTGTGGCATCACATAGAAGTGGAAGGGGTTAAGAATAGTAGGGTCTGGACTCTATTGTATCTAAGATCAGAGGGTGGGATTTTGACTAATGACTGACCATTGTTCCAGCAGATCCCAAACCAGACTTGTTGGCAGGGAAACAGTAGGTGGGGTACTCCTGTTCTACCTCTACCACTGGTACCACCTAGATTCCATCCACCGCCAATGAAAATAGATTATGACCTGGGGGTTAGCCCAAGGTGGGGGCAAGGATCAGGGGATTTTGGAGAGAGACC